>NW_026057585.1:88283492-88386638 GCF_023721935.1 Panthera uncia
GAGGGCGGGGAAGGGGCTGCCCAAAGCGGGGACTGGCCCTACCTGTCAGGGCCTGGAGTGCCACCCCCTTGCCTCAGCCCTGCCACCCAGGTCTCTGCGGCTCCGAAAGGGACCAAACAGCAATGAATGAAAAAAAAAAAAAAAAAGAAAGAAAGATAAAGAGAGAGAGAGAGAGAAAGAGAGAGAGAGAGGAGGGGGGTTGGAGATGGGAACAAAACAGGCGGCTTTCCCAGGCGCTGGGGCTGGGCTGGGGCCTCTGCCTGGGAGCGTGGGCCTTGGCGCTAACGCGAGGGCCTGGGGGGGTGGGGTGGGGGGGTCACTCCTGCAGGGGTGGGCCGGGCCTGGCAGACAGACCCCAGGCTTACCCTCCCCGCCTTGTTCTGACCGAGCCCATGAGCCCCTCCCTGCAGACCCTTCTATCTGTACATTAGGTTTCTCTTTCTCTGTACATCTTGTTCTTAATGCAGTTTGGGGGTGGAAAAGGCAGATGGGGGTATCTGGGGAAGTCTTCTTCCCCCCATGGGATGGACCTCTCTGTGCACCATGGTTTTGTGCATGGCTGTCCCTTCAGGGAGAACGCAACCCCTTTCCCATCCCTGTGGGCCCAGCCCTGCTCTGACAGCCTTCATCACCATCATCATTAACAGGCTTTGCAGAGGCCGGATGGTGGGCCGGCTGCAGGGGGCCTGCGGGAATCACCCAGGCAGGGCCCCTGGCCTTTGCTAGCTGCCTCCTGACAAACAAAACTTAACCAGGAGCTTCCTGCTCTGTGGAGTGGGTGTCAATGCCCAGTAGAGGTACAGATGGTTTAAATTCAGTCTACACCACCCAGACCTCTCCTGTCCCTTTGTCCCACAAACTAGCAAAATGTCCCAGCAATCCCTTCCCTTCAGAGCCCATCCTACAGTCCATACCAAGAAAAGGGCACCACGGACTCTGAGACCCCATCTAAGGTTTGGAAAATTGGGTCATCTTTTGAAGCCTCAGGAGTCCAACTGAAAAGGGCATCATCCTGGAAGGTCACCAGGAGGAAGTGGGCCCTGAAGTCTGGGAGAGGCTGCTTGGGAAGGAGACAGAGGAAGAAGGAATTGGGGGGTGGGGGTTTCCCCCTCCCAAGCCTGTAGACTCCTCCTTGACCAGGGTCAAGATCCGCTGGGGTAGGGCTGGCCTTTATTTTCGGTTCTCGCTTGGCAGACTTTCCAGGGGACCCAGGGTTTGACAGACCCTGAGCTTGGCCCATCCTGGGGCAAGACTCCCTCTCCTGGGCAGAGCTGCCCCGAACTACTGCCCTCACCCATGCCAACACCCAGGTGCCCTGTCCCTTCCCAACTCAACTAATGTTTCTTGAGCACCTGTTACCTTGTGCTGGGTGGATGAAGCTCTTTTGCTGTGTCTATCCCCTGGGGGCCCTTGTCACGCCTACCCACCCCGTGGTACCTCCCTCTTTGACCAAAATAGGAACAGCTGTGGCATTAATTGTGACTCTTGTACCAGGCACTAGGCTAAGCTTTGTTTATACATTGTTCCCTTAATCTCTCAACCTTATGAGATAGGTGCTGACCTTTCTGGAGGATGAAACTGAGGACCAGATAACTCGTCCAAGGTCATACAGCAAGTGAGGATCCAACCCCAGGCTTTCTGACCCCAGCTCAGTTCCGTCTTGAGCCTTTCCCGGATGCATAGAACTCAGGGAGGCATTTATCAACTTCCCCCATCCCCTCTACATAGATAAGGAGACCGAGGCCTAAAGAGAGAAGTGACTTCTTCACCATTATGTAATTAAATACACATCAGTCCAGGGGCTTTAACTGACTACAAAGAAAAATAGCGATAATAATAAAATGAAGCTCCCTTCTCTCCCATCTTTTTCTCCCTAAACATTATCTTATTCCCCATTTGGGATCCTGGCTGGCTGGGACTCTCCTCACTGGTCTCTAGCAACTGCCCTCAGTGGCACCTTTGTCCCAGCTGTGCACCTCCTCCACTCTAATGGCTGAGATTTGACCCCACCCCACCCCCCACAGAGCTTTAATTGACCTTGGCCTCCAACCCCCTCACTGAGCGTTTGCTCTTTTCTGTTTCCTGAAGGATGATGGTCAGCCCCACGCAGCCCACAGCCCATAGCTGGTGTCTCAGATTGTTTGTTTCTGATTTGCATCTTATCTCTGCAACCCCTGCAGACTGTGAGCTGCCTGAAGGCAGTGCCCGGACTCAGAACAATACACTCGCAGAGCAGGAGGCCCCAGAGAGCCTCTGACCCGATCCCCTCAGCAGCAGAGGAAGAGACGGCTTAACTTCATTTGTCTAATGACAACAGCTACTCACATTTGCAATCACGGCTTTAACAGTTTACAAAGCAGTGTTCACACCCATCAGCTCGACTGATGCTAATTCAACCAGCCTATCCTGCCAGCCAGCCTGGCAGCAGGGGAAGCTCCATTCTTCCGAAGGGGAAATTGGGGCCCAGAGAGGGAAAAAAGTACTTACCCAAGGACACACAGCAGACTTTAGGGGTGGGGGTGCCGCTGGAACTAGCCTTCGGTGACCTGATTTGTCCATGTCTCTTTCAATCAAATTTGATTAATAAACATTAATTGGGCACTTCCTATATGCCAGACATTGGGGAGGTAGGGACTGCCATGAACTTCTAGAACCTACCTTCTGATGTATAAGACATACATATGGGCAAGATAGTTAAGATAATGATTAATGCCAGGAAGACACTAAACCAGGATGGGACTTCGGGTGACTGAGGGAAGGGGGCTACTCTAGCCAGGGGAATCAGAGAAGTCCTCTTTGAAGACTGAAACATAAACATGACAACTGAAACCGGGATGATGAGGGGTCTACCAGGTGGGAACTGCACATGCAAAGGCTCTGAAGTGAGAATATACTGGGTACCTTCTAGGAAGAGTAGCTGAAGCATGGCAAGCAGCTGGAGTGTGGAGGAGATTAGGTCAGGGAGAAAGAATATAGTTTGTATTTTAAGCGTGATGGGGCACCATTGAGGATTATGAGGAGAGAATCTCTGTGTGACCTTGGGCAACGCACTTGCCCTCTCTGGGCCCCACTTGCCAGGAATGCAGAATGAGAGCACTGGCTGAGGTGCATTTTCTGAGGCCACTTTCAGCTATGATCCTCCATTGTTGTGGATTGACTGTGGATTCCCTTCTCTTTAGGGAAGAGCAAGGCCTGTGTCCTCATCTCCCCGATACCAGGGGATGCCACTGAGTTCTGGGCCCCTCAGTTCTCCCTGAGGCTTTCTGAAAAGAAAATGTGTTATGCTGAGTGACAGAGATAGAGGTTATCTGACAGTATAACTGGGTCTCTGACTCCCATCCTAATGCCCCTTCTCTGCCGAGATGCAGGACCAATGGGAGACATGGCCAGTTGTGGGTCAGACCACAGCTGGAGCGAGTGCTGGGGGGTGGGGGTGGGCAGGGAGTTCAAGTTTTGGTTCTGCCCCTAGTTTGAGACCTTGGACAGGGCCTTTCCCCTCTCTGGGCCTGAGCCGACAGAGTCACAGATCTTTCCTCATGAAACTCACAGACCAGTACAGTCCAACAGGGTATAATACAAGCCCCATATGTAATTTTTATTTGCTAGTAGACACATTAAAAAAAAAAAAGAAACAGGTGAAGTTTATTTTAATATACTTATTTAATCCAGTATATCCAAAATATTATCGTTTCAACATGCAATTAATGAACTATTTTACTTTTTTTTCATACATCATACTGCAGTATCTCTCAGTTTGCACCAGCCACATTTCAAGTGCCCTGCTCTTAGCCACATGTGGCTAGTGGTTCGTGGTTACCTTATTGAATAGCATAGATTTAGACCCTGATGTCAATAATAACCCTATGGAGTAAAAAGTGCTCCTTAATACAGGCTGCCCAAACACTCAAGGGGCATAGAGGAGGAAGTCACTACCTCTTCCCAGAGAAGGAAGGCTTCCTGTAGGAGGTGCCAATTGAAAGACAAAAAAAAAAAAAAAAAATCTTACTGATGGCTAATGTCTTTCCTCTCTCTTTTAAGAACACTTTTTCTACCTCATGATAAAAGTGGAACATACCCATTGGTAAAAATAAAGAAGACATGAAAGAGTTAAGAAGGAAAACAAAGAACCACCCATTATTTTCCCAGCCTGAGAGCCACTGATAATGTTTTCAGGGGTTTTTCTAGACACAAGTATTTTGCACATAACTATAATCTTACTGTATGCACAGTGCTGTGTCCTAATTTTTACCCACTCGGTACTGTGCAGCGAGCATTTCCCTGGGTTGTGAGAAAGGCTCATGCAACAGTATTGCTATCAGCTGTGTACTATTCCAGGGAAGGGATTGGCCATCAATCTAGCAACCTTTTGTGTCTTTCCACATCACCTAAAGCAGACCCAGCTCCGCTTTGGATGCCCCTCTGAGCACAGAGGCTGCAGCTTTGTGGCGAGGAGCAACCAGGAGGGCAGGGTCCCCTGAAAGTCTCGCTGTGTTTCCCTCCTCACCGCCTGCCCAAGGGTCTTTGTGACTTGGAGCTAGAGGAGGCTGGGCTGGGCTGAGGCTCCCAGCAGCCAGTCCCTCCACTGCCACCTGGCGGCCTTGGAAGTTAATGCACCTTCCAGGAGCACCAGCAGAGGGTAGGGCCCAGGCAGGAGGTGCGGGGGTCCTGGGGGGTCCCCTTCTGGCTCCTGGGTCTCCACCAGACTTTATGACCAACCTTCCACAGTACAGGTCATCTGATTATCTATTCTGGAGAAGAACCTCCGTCTTGCTCTCATTCTGAAGGGCCGTAGTTTTGGGAGAGGGACGGCCAGTGTTCGAACCCAGCTCCCCCTTTGATGAGCCCTGTGACCTCGGGCTAGCCACTCCACTTTTCTGTGCCTCAGTTTCCTCATCTGTAGCATATGCTAATAATAGTATGTATCTCTTAGAGTTGTGAAATGAGACATCACATGAAATGCCACAGAGCCTAGTCCACAGAAAGAAGTCAGTGTTTTAAATTATTTGACATCAGGGGCACCTGGGTGGCTCAGTCAGCTAAGCGTCCGACTCTAGATTTCGGCTCAGGTCATGATCTCATGGTTCATGAGTTTGAACCCCGCACTGGGCTCTGGCCTGGCAGCATGGAGCTTTCTTGGGATTCTTTCCCTCCCTCTCTCTGCCCCTCCCCAGCTCTCTCTCTCACAGTAAATAAATAAACTAAAAAATCAATAAATAAATATTTGACATCAGAGGGAAGCTAAATGCAAAGTATAGGGGGCGGGGCTTATTTAGCATCATGCTCTCTCTCTAGGTCTCGGGCCTCCGGCCCCTGGAAGGCTTTCCTAAAACTCTAAGTTTTCAGTGGAGCCACTTTCCTGCTCAAAAGTCCTCAAAGGTTCCCCATTGCTTCCTGAAGTAAACACAAACTCTGCAGCTTGATATTTAAGGTCCCTGAGAGACAGGACCCAGCTCACCTCCCCAGTCTTGTCTCCCACTGTTCACACCGTAGGTCGGCAGTGCTCCAGGATCACCCTCCATTTGCCCCCCTCCGGGCTCTTCTCATACACAGCTTCGCACCGGACCACGTTCTCTCCATCCTGTCTTCCGAATCTTAGTCGTTTTCCAAAGGCCTGGTCACACACCACCTCCTCCAGGAACCCTTCCACAGGTCAACTCCCCCCAGTGTGTATGCTGATCGCACACACCCCAGTTTGCATTCATCCTTGCAGCCTCATGGGCTAGGAAGAGTCTGGACTTTGGAGCTGGGGGAGGTATGTGTTCAAACACTGTGTAATCTTAACCCCTTTGAGCCTCAGTATCTTTATTTGCAACGTGGGCCTAATCCTTACAGGGCCGTTATGAGGACAGAATGAGAGGGCGTAATGCAAAATGCCTGCCACTGGCAGGTACCTGTAGGACATTACTTTCCTTCCCCTGCTAATTCATACTACCTCTAGGCAGGAAGCCCCTTGGGGGTGGACTGCATTCTGTTCACCTTTGAACCCCAGAGGGCCTGGCACATGAGTACTGAGTAATTTTGCTTGCTATGGTGAGTTGAAACTTCTCTCCCAGCAGCAGAAAGAACCTGCTTGGCCTTGGGAGCAGGTGGTAAAATGCTACTCAGTGCCCACGAGCCTCAGGAGTTACTGCTTAGAGCCAGAGACATTTCATCCTGGGAGCTGGGGGGTGGGGGGAGGAATCGCCCAGTTCATCCAGTTCATAGCCCAGGATACTGGTACGGGTGGGTGGCTATGGCTTGCAGTGGTCAGCCTGTCCCAGCAAGCCTGTTCCCACCCATCATCTGCTTTGATCCCCACGACAATCTGGTAAGCCTGGCAACCTTCCCCATTTCATGGTAGAGGAAACAGCAGCCAGGAGAGGAAGTGACTTAGCTACGGTCACTCAACAGATTCACGAATGTTGGGCTGGGAGCCAGGTTTCCTGACCCCCAGATTAAGGCCCTTTTGAAGCCCTTTTGAAGAGGCATCACGTTAAATATTAGGAGACCTGAGTTCAAGTCCTGGTGCCGCCGTTTACTTTCTGCATGACTTTGGGTGGTTGTCACATCCTGGGCCTCAGTGTCCTTGTGGCAGGGGCCCTGTTGGGACATAAAAGGCTCCAGGAGATGGAAACTGCCTTCACCTGGATGCCATATCCAGGCAAAAGGCTGTTACAGTTGCCCATCGTGCCTGATATAGGACGCTCTGATCTCTGCGCCACTCAAGACTACACAGGGTTTTTATCGCTGCTCACCTGGCCGGCCGTTTCCCAATTTACCTTTTTCTTAGAGTTTGAAAGTGCTGTTTGGGTGGGTGCCTGGAAACAGAGGTGTAGCAGGGTGGGGTTGCTGGGCTGGTGAGCTGGGCGCTGGGCATGGAGCCACTGAAGGCCAGGAGAGCTGCTCTCCTCCAGGTAGAATCAGAAAAGACCCAGACTGGGCTGTAAGCTAGGGTTGGGGGAGCACAGAGAAGGCTCAGGCATTCTTTAAGAACCATTGTACATGAACAGAAAAAGTCATAGAACCAGGTGTAGCCCAGCTCTCTGGAAAGGTTCCTGGGGAAGAGTAGAGCCCCAGCAGGGCAAAGATTATACTTGGTTCACAGTGAAACAGGACCAGGCACAAGGAGGTGTTATAGAAGTATTTACCAACCAAGAGAGTGGATGGATGGATGGATGGATGGATGGACGTGTGGATGGGTGGGTGGCTGGCTGGCTGGCTGGCTGAAGAGGAGGGAGGATGATGACAAGCAGGTATGCTTCCAGGAGGTGGTGACGACATATGAGCTGTGACAATTCCGTGGATTGCAAGAAATTGACTCAGGACACATCTGGCAATCAAAAACCAGGCATCTCTCCTCTGTGATCAGGATTTAATAGAACCTAGCAAAAGCCTCAGGAGGCCTGAACATGATTTGTGATTATTCAGAATCTAAGGTGTCTCTAACCATTGAGATAATGAGAACAACGACAATAGCTGTCAAGGGCTGTGCTGGGCATTTTGCAAATGTTATCCCATTCGCCCCTCAAAGAATTCTCTCAGGGTGCTTGCCTGAGGCTTCTGTGCCCTTCCTTCTCTCTGCAAGTTGTCCCCCTCTACAACTGACTGCCCGACTCCACGCTTCTTGGGAGAGTCTGAGATTGGCCCAGCCAGCCCTCCAGCCCAGTATGGGCAGAGTACCCATGCCACCTCACAGGCCCCTGGCCAGTTCAAAGTCCTGCTGCCCTTGGGTCTCGTGCTGTCCAGGGTCTCAGGTGGGTTGGAGCAGGGTCAGGACCAGAACTTGGATCTCCCGGTGCTTTTCTCTGAGCCCAAATAGGAACAGGCATCTGGGGCCCAAACTTCTCAGCCTTCCCAGACTTCCCATGGACAGACACTGAGACACGGTTCTCATGATGGGCCTCAGGACAAGCGGGGATGAGGATAGAACCAGGGAATTTCTTTTTTTTTTTTTTTTAATTTTGTTTAATTTATTTTTTGAGAGAGAGACAGAGAGTGAGCTGGGGAGGGGTAGAGAGAGAGGGAGACACAGAATCCAAAGCAGGCTCCAGGCTCTGAGCTTTTAGCACAGGGCCCGACACGAGGCTTAGACCCCTGAGCCGTGAGATCATGACCTGGGTCAAAGTCGGACGCTTAACCAACTGAGCCACCCAAGCACCCCTAGAACTGGAGAATTTCTAAATTCAGGAGAGCCTGGCATCAGCCTCTCCACCCCTCTCATTTTATAAATGAAGGAACTGAATCTCAGAGAAGGAGAGTGATTCACTCAAGGTCACACAGCAAGTTAGTGATAAGATGTTCCCTGGTTTATGGAATAGAATTAGCAATTGGCTTCAGACTTCCAACTACAGGGCCGGGACAAGGAGCTCAAGGCGGGGTGGGGGGGTGGGGGGTGGGCAAGGAGACCAGGCAGGTGATTCTCATCTTTCTAGGACCATTGTGAAGGCTGAGTGAAGTTCAGCACTGTAACTGCCCAAGATAGCATTGGAAAGCAGCCAGCTTGTCAATTCTACCTATTAACTAATAGTCTATTATTTTCCTCTGGGATTAATTTTTAAATGCAAACGGTATGTTTTATCACACATTTGAACATTTAACATCCACCGATCGCTGATCTTTGAGCGGGGGCCAGGCCTTCCTTCCTCCAGTGGCTCCATAGGCCCAAGCAGCCCCAGGGGAACACACAATTAAGGGACACATGGCTGCAGGTTCAAACCTCTTGTTCCTGAATTCCGATTCTGCACCATACCCATGGCACATTTGGGAGGGGCGAGCATACGGGGACAATGGTTGAAAGTCAGGAGCCAGTCCTCCCTGCCCAGGACATTTTCCTCCACATAATTAATATCACAAAGAGAAGCTGAGTCTGCATTGGATTGTGGGGATTATGCAAATGAGGCCATAGAAAGGGAGCTTTCTGAGCTCCTGGTGGTTCTGGCTGCAGTAAAGTCCTGTCCAGAAAACACCCATCTCAGCCACGGCTGGGACTGGGACCCTGGGGAGGCAGTTGGAGGGACCCTGACTTAACAGGGCCCAGCCAAGGGCCAGAAATTCTAGAGGGAATCTGGAGGCAGGTTTTCCCAGCAGACAGGAGTTTGGACTGATCATCCTTACAGGAGCACAGCCAGAGAACTCAGAGCTTAGTTCTTCTTCAAGCAGACAGAGGCAGAGGAGAAAGGGTGAAGCCCTTGGAGTCAGAACTGGGTTCGAATCCCTGCTCTGCACCCTGCTGGCGGTGTGGCCCTGGCTGTGCCTTTTCACTCCTCAAAGTCTAGCATCATCTATGCAATGGGGGCAGGGACAGCACCATCGTGGAGTTCATGTGTGCATCGAAAGATATAAAGTGCATTAAATAGTGCCAGTTCTGCCTCTCCTCTTCCACCTGCTCCCTGTGGAGTGAATGCCACAATAATTCTTGTAATATAATAACAGCAGTAGTATAAATAATACAATAACATGACATCAAACTATATGCACACACATACACACACGTAACAGTGATCGATAATGTAACGGTGAACGCTTGAAGAGTACTTATAGGAGCTTGAGACTGTTCTGAGCTCTTTACATACATTAGCTCATTTAAAGGTCATAGCAGTCCTGTGAGGGAAGTCTTAATGCACCATTAGTGTGTTAATGCACCCATTTTATGGATAAGGAAACTGAGGCAAGTTAAGAAACTTGCTAAAATCACGTAGCTGGTGAGTGGCCAAACTGAAATGACCAGCAGATTTCTGAGTGTGGGCCGTGCAATCATGTTTCTCTCACCCTCCTCAGTCAAGGGAGGGGGTGGCAAATACCATGAGGTCAGGAGACCTGGGGTCTGGGCTCGGCTTTCCCTCAGAGTGCAGGGACTGGGTGTCCTAATCTGGCATCCCCAGGAGTGTATATGTAAGGAAGGACACATCTGTTATGCTCTCACCTCTGAGGAGAGCTTGGCTGCTCAGGGGCCCTCATTACCAACTGTTCAGATGCCACAGAAGGGCCCTAACAGTCATCAGGTTTGAACTGCCCGTTTTACAGTTGAGAAACTGAGGCCCAGGGAGAGAAAATAACCCATCCAAGGTAGCAGTTGGGGTTACCAGCAGGTCTCGTGTCTGCCAGCCCAGAACTTTCTTCCCTCCCAGCCCCCACTCACACAGGGGAACATATTTCCGAACCACTAACTGTCTCACGGGCTGAGAATGTTTGCTGAGCTTGAGTCATGAGCTCCGAGCTAGACCCTGGGGTGGGGACAGGCACGAAAGCCGAACGGCCTTCACACTTGTCTGACCACGGAGAGAGGCCCAGACAGAGAGGGGAGCTCTGGGTCAGATGCCGGGACAAGGGGTAGGCTGTTGGGGGCTGGGGGGGTGGGGAGGGAGGCTGAACAGACCCTGGGTCCTGCCCTCCAGCAACACGTAGCCTGGGGGGGATAGTCAGAACTGTGACAGTATCCCCACCACCGCCACAAGTGGCATTTATCAAAAGCTTACGCTGTAGCGTGCATTGTGCTACAGGCTTTATGCTCTTCAACAGTCTTCCCAACAATCACTGCCTGGTGTAATAATAATAATAATATAGATATAATAATGATATAATATAATGATATAGTGATATAATAATGATATAATAATATAATGATGATATAATGATATAATAATAATGTAATAGTATCACATATAGAATATAATATCACCCATGTGATATTATATCACCAATAGCCACATGAACTATTTTTGCAAAATTTCTTTTAATGTTTATTTATTTTTGAGAGAGAAAGAGAGAGAGAGAGAGAGAGAGCGAGCATGTGCATGCAAGCCGGGGAGGGGCAGAGAGAAGGAGACACAGAATCCAAAGCAGGCTCCAGGCTCCGAGCCGTCAGCACAGAGCCCGATGCGGGGGTCGAACCCATGAACCGCAAGATCCTGACCTGAGCCGAAGTCACACGCTTAACCGACTGAGCCCCCCAGGTGACCCGAGCTATTGAGCAATTGATATGTGGCTGGTATGAATTCAGATAGGCCATAAAGGTAAATATACACTGAATCTCAAAGAGTTGGTAAGAAAGAAAGAAAGAATGTAAGATATCTCATTGATTAATAGTTTTTTAAAATTTTGGTGACATGTTGCAATAATATTCAAGATATACTGGTTTAAATAAAATGTTATTAGAATTCGGTTTCACCTGCTTGAACTTTTTTTTTTAATGTGGGCACCAGAAAATTTAAAATCACATACGTGGCGTGGACACTGATGCTCTAGACCTATCCCGATAGAACTTTCTGCAGTAACGAAAATGTCCTGTTCTGCATGGTCCAGTATGGTACTAAGTCACATCTGGCTATCAAGAGTTTGAAGTAGGACGATTGCGACGGAGAAAGTGAATTTTTAATTTTATTTCACCGAATTTATATTTGAATTTAAGTAGCCCTATGTGGCTAGTAGCTACCTACAGACAGCGCGGCTCCAGAAAATTAGGCTTTCCTGCCCCATGAAAACAAGCATCGCAGTGTGTTACAGGCTTCCTGATAGATGTGTTTATTCTGGGGATGGGGCACCAGGAGGGGCTCAGGGGATGTCACTGTCTCCACGGAGTTGTGGAAATGGAGTCTCAGGGAGGTTTAGAGGTTGCCCAAGGGCACACAGCTCCGGTGAGCCTCACTCCAAGCCCCAGGCTTGTCCTCAAGGTCTGTCCCCTCCTTTGCTGGGAGGACTGTCTCCTAGGGCAGTGGCCTGGACCTCCCCACCCCAGAGCCTGCCCAGCCTCCCATCAGCCTGCTGCAAACCCTCACATGTGATCACTTGCATCCGTCTGCCCTCAAGTGCTGCTGACACCTGCCAAGATCTCTCTTGGTCACCCCTTCCCGCCCACATCCCTCAGCACCTCATGCTCTAATGGCAGCTTCTCTGTGCCAGCCACACCCTGTCTCGTCCTGTTCCTCCTTGCGTGCTCACCAGACCCTTTCCATCCTGTGCCATCCTCTTCTCCTTGGAAGAGTCTCTGCCTTGCCCGCAGCTGGCCAGATTTCTGTGGCTTCTCAAACATCCCCACGTACTTCAGAATACAGACCTCGAACTCTGTCCTGTGGGGAAGCAGTAACAGAAGCAGCAGCCGGGCTTGCTGCTGTCCTCCCAGGCTGACCGTGGGCTGGGTTCCAACCCCAGCTCTGCCGCAGAAGTCTGTGTGGCTCTAGGCAAATCACGTCTCTCTGAGCCTCGGTTTCCTCACCTGTAAAATGGAAATAACGGCACCAAAGGTTCTTCTGAACATTAACTATCGTAAGGGATGCGAGGAACCCTGTCGTTAACCGTAAAATGAAATATAAACATGGCAAAGGATTATGGCATTCATGGCGAACAACTCACAGATCCCCTGCTAAGCATTTTCACGCTGTTGTGGTTTAGAAATATGTCCCCAGATTCCTAGGTCTTCCTCCCTTCAGGAGGTGGAGGCTAATTCCCTCCCCTTGAGGGTGGTTTAGGACTTAGCGATCTGCTTCTAACTCCTAGAACAAAGCAGAAGTGATGCCCGGTGACTCTGGAGACTGGGCCATTGGCTTTCTCCTCCTGCTCGGATCACTCATTCTGGGGGAAGGTAGCTGCCATGTCCGAGGATACTCAGGTACATATCAGGGACCCGGGTGGTGAGGAACTGAGGGTCCAGCCATCGGCCCCCTGAGGGAGGCATCTGGTGATACCACCCTCGCTGCCGATGTTCTGACCTTGACCTGGTGAGACCCTGAGATGGAACCACACAGCGAAACCACTCCTGAGTTCCTGACCCGCAGAAACTGCCATATATTAACTGTTTGTTATCCTCAGCCATGAAGATTGGGGGATAATTTGTCACACAGTAATAATGAAAACACTTAGAATCTCATCTAACTTTTGTAACTTAAGGATGTAGGTGTCATTATCCCCATTTTACAGAGGAGAGAACTGAAGCTCAGAGAGGAGGAGACGCTGGCCTAAGGCCACTCAGCAAGGAGGTGATGGACTTGACCTCAGCCCTGGTCCATTTGAATGAAAATCTGCTGTGTGTGGAACCATATGCCATATACCTCCTACAGGTGCTCCAATGACTGAATGTCTTTCTGGGCTCCACGATAGGCCACCGTACTCCCGAGAACAGGGGCTAGAACCTGCACACCTTGGCCTAATCACCCTACCTAGCAACAAGCAGGTGCTCATTAAATGCACGTTTGAGTGAGAGACGAGGCATTTGGCTCACGTGTGGGCCAGACCCTTCCCTTGGCTGAACTCATCCAGATATTCGTGGGGTCCAGGGCAAGATACCAGTGGAGTTTCTCCTACCATATATCTGAACATTTAAAAGCTGGAAATCAAACCAATCAACTGTAAATGAGTTATGACAAACATACCTTCATTACAACAAAATATAAAATATGTGTAAATCTATATGACTGAAAGTCAGCAAAATCTCAAAGATTACTGGATTGATTTATTACCGCACATGTCTGGGTTGTCCCTCGAGGAGGGGCTGATGATATTTGAATGAGTGATAACAAAAAAAATACATGATTCATAAATTATATATTTATTCTATCAGTTTTGCTTTTCTTGCCTTTATTTCAGAAAAGTCAGTAACTGTGTTGTTATAATCAAGATTTTCACATGATTTCTGTTCTGTCGATAGTCCTGTGAAATTAGACAACTTTTCTCAAGTCATTGTCTTTCTTAGATGGTTTTTAATTAATTTCAGTTGGGAAACACTTGCTCCATTGAGAAGGTAGCAACGAATTGTCATAGTCAATACTATTCTTAAAGCAATATTTAGATTAGGAAATGAGCCGTGAGTTTTACATGGCAAGCTTAAATGTTGTAATGGGCTTGCCTAAGTTATGATTATTGTGGAAAATATTACAAACAGTTGAAGTTCTTCATATAAATCCTACCAAGTGCATCTTGATTTTTACTATCTGTCAAAGCAACATCTAGACCCAATAATCATGTAAAGCAATTGATGTCATGCTTTAAGCATGTTACATCTGGACCTGCAGATATCCAAATTTAAGAGTATCATGAATCGGGGCGCCTGAGTGGCTCAGTCGGTTAAGCGTCCGACTTCGGCTCAGGTCATGGTCTCATGGCTCGTGAGTCTGAGCCCCGCATCCGGCTCTGTGCTGACGCTCGGAGCCTGGAGCCTGCTTCGGATTCTGTGTCTCCTTCTCTCCCTCTTTGTCCCTCTCCTGCTCACTTTCTGTCTCTCTCTCAAAAATAAACATTAAAAAAAAGAGTATTAGGAATTACGTAATATTGTGATATTGTAAAATGTTCTTCAGCTGCCCTGTGCAACTCTGGCAGATACCAGGCCCCTTCTTGACTACCTCTCGAACCACAAATGGGAACACGAAGAGAAGCAAGGAAATCATGCTTGGTCCCACTGAAAGTTGATGGCATCTGTGCTAAGAGGAAGGACTTAACGAGTTAATTGTTTGATCTTTTCTCTTCCCTAAGAGCAAAGGCTTTCCTCACACTGCCGAAAGCCTCCCGCACTCCACGGTAGCGTCCCCCTGCAACGTCGGCCGCCCCACAACCCACAAGTGTTGGTAGCATCTGGATGCCTCCATCCTTTGTGTCGAGGACACAGAGCGAGAGACGAGCAGAGAGCGTTTCTCTCACCTCCCTGGGGCCTGAGCGGCATCAGTCACCAGAGCGGATGTGGATGGCGATGGGGGGCGCTGAGTGCCAAGTGGCCCAGGCTCCACGTGCTCCTTAATCAATCGTTTGCATTTGTGACATAGGGGACTCTGTGCTACTCCCGTGTGGTCTGGTAGACTGTGGCTGGTGCAGACACTGGGCAGAAGCCCGGACTGTTTAAAAACTTCCCTAGCCATGTAGCAGGGGTGCTCCCTCCAAGTTCACGTTGATGGTTCTACTAATCCCTCTTCTTATAATTATCTTATAAAATGTTCCAAGACAGATATGTTTCTTTCATTTCTTGCCCAATTTTAGTGCCATAGCTTTGTGAAGCATCGACTGTCATTTCTTTTTCTTTTTTTTTAATTTTTAAAAAATGTTTATTTGTTTTTGAGAGAGAGAGAGAAAGAGACAGAGCGTGAGCAGGGGAGGCACACAGAGAGAGGGAGATACAGAATCTGAAGCAGGTTCCAGGTTCTGGATGTCAGCACAGAGCCCAACGTGGGGATCAAGCCCATGAACCGCGAGATCATGACCTGAACTGACGGTGGATGCTTAACCGACTGAGCCACCCAGGCTCCCCTTGTCATTTCAAAAGAGCACTTTATATATCTATATAAAGTGCATCTATATCATTGAGATTTATAAAACATTTTTTTGTGTGTGGTAGAAAACACATAACATAAAATTGACCATCTTGGGGCGCATGGGTGGCTCAGTCAGTTTTGCATCTGACTCTTGATCTCGGCTCAGATCATGATCTCACAGTGAGTTCCAGCCCCACATCAGGCTCTGTGCTGACAGTGCAGAGCCTGCTTGGGACTCTCTCTCTCTCCCTCTCTCTCTGCCCCTCCCCTGCCCCTGCTTGTGCTCTCTTTCTCTTTCTCTCAAAATAAATAAAATTTAAAAAAATATTAAAAGAATCATTAAAAAGCGAAACGGTCCTTTGTAATAGTAGTTTGAGGAACACTGCTCACAGGGTGTAGGACAGGGCCCCTCTTGCCCAGGCAGGTCGAAAGGTATCTCAGACTTACTTTACTACACCTCGGTTTCCCGAGTGCAAAAAATGGGTGCTGAACAGCAGTGCTCTGAAGCCCTTACAGCCAAATCACCCCAGGATGCTCTGGACATTGGAATTCCCCCTCTTGGACTGGCTGACTAGATGGGCGGCCCCCCTCCGATCCCTCCCAGTGGGCTTTGCGCCAAGTCCCATTTCACTCACTGAAGACTCCTTTGTCTCCGCTGACACCTGGTTTCCTGCCTCTGGCGTCACAGAAGGGCCTTCTCATGGGTGACACACACCACAGCCTCCACTGCTCACGTCCAGGCCAAAGGTTCACAGCACTCCCTTCACCAAATCCACATTCCTCTTCGGTCGACTATGACTTCTGTTGGCCTGATTCACAGGAGGGCTGGAAGGGAAGAGTTGAGGTTAATAAGGGTGCAGCCAAGGAGGGGCCCCCATCCTAGAATTTCGGAGGTGAAAGGGACACGATTCTATTTTTTCTCTTATTTCACAACTAATACACAACCACTGCAAAACAACTCCGAAAGACAGTATATGTATACATATATTTTTTAAAAATAATTATTTATTTATTTGGGAGGAAGAGCATGTGTGCATGTGTGAGAGGGAGAGGGACAGAGAGAGAGAGAGAGAGAGAGAGAGAGAGAGAATCCCAAGCAGGCTCTGAGCTGTCAACGCAGAGCCCGATGTGGGGCTTGAACTCACAAACTGAGATCATGACCTGAGCCATCAAGAGCAGACACTTAGCTGACTGAGCCACCCACGCGCCCCCCAGTATACATATATTTTTAAAAACCACCCAGACTCCCAGAATCCAATGATAACCACCTTTAACATTTTAGTGAATATTTTGCCTGTTGTTTTCAAACATACATTTTAAAACAACAACATTAACAGCAATGTGTTACCTGTGTTGTTTATAATCTGCTTTTTCCATTCGACATTTTTTCCACATCCATATATGCATTGCTACATCATCAGTGCAAGTGGCTGGAAAGTATTCCATGGTGTATATGTTTGGCGATTGACAGGACCAATGTCCTTTGATTGGACACTTATTCTCTCTCTCTTATTTGCCGCCTCACCGTTATAAACAATAAACGACATTCTTGAAGTCAATTTTTTCATCATGTCCTCAGAATAAACTTCAAGAAGTGAAGTCTCGAGGCCAAAGGATATGCAGACCATATTTATTTTTTTTTTTAATTTTTTCAACGTTTTTTATTTATTTTTGGGACAGAGAGAGACAGAGCATGAACGGGGGAGGGGCAGAGAGAGAGGGAGACACAGAATCGGAAACAGGCTCCAGGCTCCGAGCCATCAGCCCGGAGCCTGACGCGGGGCTCGAACTCACGGACCGCGAGATCGTGACCTGGCTGAAGTCGGACGCTTAACCGACTGCGCCACCCAGGCGCCCCGATGCAGACCATATTTAAAAGACTATGGCTACAGGATTCGACGGTATTGACGAACACCACTTTCAAAATATCAAGAGTGCCAGTTTCAGCTCATGCCTGCCAACACTAGGTATTACTGCTTTTTGTTTCATTGTTGTTTTAGTTGGTATCTCTTTGTAGGATGTTGGACATGTTATCAGGCTTCTTGGTCAGTTCTACTGGAAAATATTTTGGAGCTTATCTATCCAGGCCTTTATTGTGCACAGAGGTGGGGAGCTTCTTCCCCAAGCAAGTTAGGGACAGCCAAGAATGGACACCAAATTTTCTGATGTTCAAGTGAGGGGGGTTTCCCATGATCCTGGGGTCCCCTGAGTCGACAGAGAGAGACGCAGGGTTATGAGTCAAGAATAAAAAGGCTCCTTGTGTTTCATGCCACCATGTGACATGAAGTAAGTAACTCCTCCTGTCTGAGCCTCAGTTTCTCACCTGTGAAATGGGGAGGCTGGATGCATCACTTATGCAGCTCTTCTCAGCTCTGAGATTAAGTCTATCCTATCATCTCCACGTTCCTTCCCATTGCTAATAGTTATAATGACTTTACAGGTTTAGAAAATCTGAATCCACCGATATCTATCCACCTGACTCTGCTATTCATTCAGCTGCAGGATTCACTGAGAACCCACTGAGTGCCAAGCCTGGTGCCAGGGGTTAAGGGTATGGAGATGAGCAAGGAGCTCGTAATCTGGGGAGCGAGACTGCACTGAAACAGACCCTTTCTTTCTTTTTATTTTTTTTTAATGTTTACTTATTTATTTTGAGAGAGGGGGGAGAGAGGGAGAGAGTGTGCACGTGTGAGTGGGGGAGGGGCAGAGAGCGAGGGAGAGAGAGAATCCCAAGTAGGCTCTACGCTCAGCCCAGAGCCGGACTCGGGGCTTGATCCCACCACCGTGAGATCACAACCGGAGCCAAAATCGGGAGTTGGACACTCAACTGACTGAGCCACCCAGGTGCCCCCAAAACAGACCCTTTCAATAAAGGGTGACAGGTACCTTGAAAGAAGGCAGCATGATGGGAATGCAAGCTGGTGCAGCCACTCTGGAAAACAGTCTGGAGGTTCCTCAAAAAACTAAAAATAGAACTACCCTACGACCCAGCAATTGCACTACTAGGCATTTATCCAAGGGATGCAGGTGTGCTGTTTCTAAGGGGCACATGCACCCCCATGTTTATAGCCGCACTATCAACAATAGCCAAAGTATGGAAAGAGCCCAAATGTCCATCCATGGATGGATGGATAAAGAAGATGTGGGATATATATACAATGGAGTATTACTCGGCAATCAAAAAGAATGACCTCTTGCCATTTGCAACTACATGGATGGAACTGGAGGGTATTATGCTAAGTGCAATTAGTCAGAGAAAGACAAAAATCATAAGACTTCACTCATATGAGGGCTTTAAGAGGCAAAACAGATGAACATAAGGGAAGGGAAACAAAAATAATATAAAAACAGGGAGGGGGACAAAACAAGAGAGACTCATAAATATGGAGGACAAACAGGGTTGCTGGAGGGGATGTGGGAGGGGGGATGGGCTAAATGGCTAAGGGGAACTAAGGAATCTATTCCCGAAATCATTGTTGCACTATATGCTAACTAATTGGGATGTAAATTTTAAAAAATAAAAAATAAAATTAAAAAAGAAAAAGAAAAAGAAAAAAAAGAAAGAAGGCAGCATGAGGGTAGTGGAAGCCCACCAGCGGAGATGAGAGATATCAGGGCAGCCTTCCTGGAGGAAGTGATGGCTGACTCTCATCTTGAAGAGGGAGTAGGTGATAGCCAGATGAAAGACAAAGAGGGTACTGGGGGCAGAGAGAATAGTGTGGGCAGAGATCTAAAGAGAAAAGAGGGAATGGTACCTTTGAGGAATTTTAAAAAGGTCAGGGGGCTTGGGTCAACCTAGTAACAGAGAAAACTTAGAAATATTTACTTATTCACCCACTTCAAAGTAGCAATAACAAACCCATTACACATTAAAATAAATAATATGTATATTTAAGGTTTCTTTATTTGGGGGGGGGGCAGAGAGAAAGGGGGAGAGAATCCCAAGCAGGTTCCGTGCTGAGAGTGCAGAGCCTTGACGTGGGGCTTGAACCCACGAACCGTGAGATCACGACCTGAGCCGAAACCAAGAGCCAGACACTTAACCCACTGAGCCACCCAGGAGTCCCAATAATATATATATTTTAATTAAAAGTAACTGTCCTTTCCAATATAAAAGTATTTAGTGGGCAGAGCGGCATTGTTTTACATTCTTGCGGATCTCTTTGATGTCTGGCTTATTATCATGAAAGCTTTTGATCTCACAAACTCCCTGAAGGGGTCTTGGGGATCCACACTCTGAGGCAGATGAATGGATGAGGGCATCCTGGAGGCAGAGGGGCCAGTGACGAGGAGGCTTTTGTATCCGATCCCCCCACTCCCGGGAGCTGAGGCAGAGCAGTGGCTGAGGGCCCCGGGGGACAGGGAGGAGGAGGTGGGGCTGACAGGTGTTCCTGGGGCTGGCATGCATAGTCTGGGCGCCTGCTTAGGTGCTGGGGTGCTGGCTGCTGAGCCGGGCTCTGGTGGACAAGCAAGTTTGGGGAGGAGATGATAAATCGTGTTTGGAACTTTTGGGGCTCCGAGTGTGGTTCCCCACGTGCAGTATCCACAGACTGGCACCTGGGCCTTGGAGGGGATGGGTTTGTGTGGGAGCAAAAGTGTCACCGAGGACCAGGGGGACGGTCTCCAAGCTGGGATGAACCCACTGCTGTTTTGGGACCAAGGGGAGGGCGTGGTAAGGGGGTGTGTGGCCTGGATCCTGTTCCCCAGCCAGCCAGCACCACCATGGGGGGTGGCTGTGGGGGTCTGTCTCCTCCCAGCTTTGCTGAGCAAACAATGCATAATCCAAACCAACTCCACCCCCGGGACAGCCAAGGAGAGGCTTAGTGAGGGCTCAGAGGGGACACAGTGAGGGGTGAGCTGGGGGCCCAGAAGCTGGGTGGGGGTTCTGAGGGGGTGCCTGATGTATCCAGGGATGGGGGAGATTCAGGAGAGGAGCACGTTCAGGCCTTCAGTGATGAAGAGACTAGAGACGGTTCTCCTCATCTTTGAATCGCTGCTGTGTTTTGAGAATGTGGACACCTTGCCAGGTGGAGGCAGGAGCTGGGCCAGCTTCCCCCCAGCGTGGGCCCTTCCAGCATGAAGCTGTGCGCCTGACCTCAGCTCTCCGCTCGGATACTGTTCTGTGGGGTCTCTTACGGTTGCGTTGGCTCATAAGAATGCCAACCCCAGGCTGCCCTGGTCCTTCCTCAGGCAACGGGGCACGCTCTGCCCGTGCGCTAGCCCCACGCTGACGCAGCTGGACCCAGGCCCTCACGTGACGTCAGCAGCCACCTTGCCTCAATTTTCCTCCCCGAGGGCTTAGTCCTCACACAGTGTCTTCCCATGTGTTGGCAAGATGGAGTCCTCCCTAGTGAGCCAAGTGAAAAGAGGACTCCTTTTTCTCAATATTTGCGCACAAAACTCTGGACAGACTGTTGTTGTTGCCTTGACATGAGTCAAGTCTTGAACAGGAGAGCATGGCCCAAGAATAATGGACTGTGCTGATTGGCCCGGCCCGGGATGCGCGCTCAGTCTTGGAGCAGGAGGGGGGATGGGTGGGGGCAGCAATGTCAGCCCCTCCCAAACTACATGGACTGCCAGTAGGGACAGGAGTTCCCCCAAGGAAAACCCGGAGGCTGCTGCCAGGAGAAGGGGCTAGACCCCAGGCGGGTGACAGCCGTTCCCTCAGGCTGAAGCCCGTGGAGCCCAAGGCCTTCCCCGCCCGGAAGTAACAAATGTCCATCCCCCTGACACGTAGGGTAGAGCCGGGGTACCCACGTCGTGCACTTGGGGATCCATCGGACCTGGCTTCCACCTTGGCCCCAATCTCCCGGCTGTGTGACCCGGAGTGAGTCATTTCTTCTCTCTGAGCCTCAGTTTCCTCCTCTGTGAAAGGGAGTGAATCTTTATAAGAAGAGGCGAGGACACCGAGAAGAGGCCGTGTGGAGACAGAGGCGGACGTTTGAGGGATGGCTTGGAGAGAGATGAAGGGATTGGCTGTCACAAGCCAAGAAAGGCCAGGAGCCTTCCACAAGCTGGAAGGGGCAAGGAGGGGTTCCTCCCTGGTCTTCAGAGGGAGCACGACCTGCCACACTTCAGTTCCGGACTCTGGGCCTTGGGGACCGGGGCTTGATATGCTCTGGCTGTTCAAAGTCACCCCGTCAGCAGCAGTTTGTTGAGGCAACTCTAGGAGATCAATACAGTATCTGAAGTGATTTTACTTGTGTGTTCATTCTCCATGCTTCTCTCCAAGGGGTCAGCTCCGTGAGGCCAGGCATCATCTGTTTTTGTCACTGCTGTGTCCCTAGGATCTGGAACAGTGCCTGTTGCATACTAGATGTTCATGAAACATGTGGTCAAATCAAAGAACGGGTGAATGCACAAATCCCCCACCTGGCATTCTCGGAGAACATTTTCTCAGCCTGGCACCAACCTGCCATTCCAGCCAGGCCCTTCCCAGGCATTTTGCGTTGACAAATTGCTGTGGTGACAGGCCATGTTCCCGTCCCCTTCTCATCCTTAGATGCACCCACCATGCCTACACGGGCAGCACAGTCTAGTGGTGACAGCTCAAAAGTGTGGGGGACCCCAGACCTGTTTTAAAGTCTGGCCCTGGCTTGCCCAATGATGTCACTCAGACTAATTCCTCAGCTCTCAGTGCTTTCCTCTGCAAATGTGGATAGGCTCCACATCCTTTCAGTGCTTAGAACACAGTAGGTGTTCAATAAATGGTGGCTCTAGTCACCTCTTCTCATACATCCTGTTTTCCCCATGAGGCTGGCCTGAGTCTTTTCCTCCTGCAGGAAGCCCTCCCAGACCACCCCCACCCTGACCCTGGCTCTCCGCGGCTCAGACTCTCTGAATGGCTCCCTTGCCGCTCAGCACGGGCTGCCTGGGATCATTAATTCTCTTTTTGTGCATACGTGGCCCGTCTCCCTGGCTGCCTCAGCCGTTGGCCATGTTTTAATGAGGATTTCTCTTTGTGAATAAAGAAGTAGGCCTTTGATCTCCCTTCTGGAATTGGCTGTCTTTGATAGTCTGCACTGAGTAACTGCTAAGAGCCAGGCCAGGATTCAAGTCTGGGCACTGCTGTTGCTCGCTGTTGGACCCTTGGCAGGTGGCCTTCCTTCTCCCAGCCTCAGTTTCTCCATAAGTATAAAGGGTTCATGCTAAGCAGACACTCTGTTGTATGTAAATTAGCGAATCCGTGGAGTCAGCGAAGTGTCCCCTTAGCCCCAGCTTCTTTTGTAATATCTGCTCCTTAAATTTCAGCTACAAATCAGCAATTATCCCCAGCTTACTGAGGAGGAACAATGAGGCCAGGAGACTTAAGTATCTTGTCTAATCCCCTTAACCAGGTATGGGATAGAGGCGGGATTTGAACCTCGGTTGCTTAATTCTTAGTCTCCCTTATTCCTGTGACCCCCAAGGCCAAGGTTAACGGAGAATGCTGTGGTCAGCTGGTGACATCTTGGGGTGAATCAGAGTGAGGGCCCAAAGGCACACCATACTCTGGGAAGGGGAAGTCTGAGAGCTTTGGGCAGGAGGTCAGGTTGGGTGAGTGAGATGGGCATTCCTGGGGGCACAGGGCATGGGAGGTTTGTCCAGAGAGGGCTGGAAGACACACCAGGATTTGGAGGAAGAACCATTGCCAAGGGTGAATAGAGCTCTTATCCAACGTCTCAAATGACTCAGTGGCCCCAGTTGTTGGGGACAAAATGTTTGCGAGGCCACGCACTCCAGGTGGGTGCTCAGAGGAAGAGAGCCTATGAGAAGAGCAAAGAGCTGCCTGGGGCTGGTGGCAGGCTGGAACTGGCCTCAAACCATGACCCAGAGGGACACGACCAGTCTGGAGAGCTCTCAGGAGAGCCCCTGGTGCAGGGAAAGTGACACACAGCCAGGTTCCCTGGGGAAAGTGTGCCATGGGTAGGCGTGGGGCAGGGTGAGAAAGAGAGAGGACAACAGTGTGAGAGCCAGGAGAGACGGTGTGCGAGAGGAGAAAGAGAAGTGGAAAGCAAGCAGCAAAATGGTAGGAAAGAAGGGGCGCTTGGGTGGCTGACTCGGTTGAGCATCTGACTTTGGCTCAGGTCATGACCTCACAGTCCGTGAGTTTGAGCCCCACGTCAGGCTCTGTGCTGATAGCTCAGAGCCCGGAGCCTGCTTTGGATTCTGTGTCTCCTTCTCTCTCTGCCCCTCCCCCACTTGTGCTCTCTCTCTCTCTCTCTCTCTCTCTCTCTCAAAAATAAATAAATGTAAAAAAATTAAAAAAAAAATGGTAGGAAAGAAAGCAGGAGGGGAGGCAGAGAGGAGAGAGAGAGAGGAGAGAACCATGGACTTGGTTCCATCTCTGGGGAGCCCATTTCTGGAGCTGGAGAGTGGACAGGCTGGGACAGCGTACTCAGCCAGTTTTAACCGGAGCCCCGGGGGGCTCCCCAGTGGGCAAGGCATGGAGGGAGGCTTGCGGATCCAGAGCCAGATCCCCTCTGGGAGGGGAGAGGCTGGCTGGAGGCCTGGGCTGCGCTCAGGAGCTGCGTGATCTTCCAAGAGGCATGGCCCCTTCCCTGAGCCTCAGTTTTAGCATCTGTAAAACGGTCAGAGTGGGGCTGGGGGTGTGCGTTTGTGTAGAGGATAGCATCTGGCTTCTGATATCCTGGAGTCCACTGCTTCTGGGCTCAGGGCCTCACCCGGGTGGGAAATGGGACGTGGGGGCATCTGGTCCACAGGCTCCTCCCTGGAAGGGATTCAGTCTGGGCCTCAGCGGCTGCCTCCTTCCCCCTCGCCCGGCTCTGCCCTCACTGCCGCAGACAAATCCCAACCGTGGGAAAGATGAATGTTTGGGGCCAGCCATCAACAGGCAGAAGCTCGTTTTCTTTTCTTCCCATTCTGGGATCCATCCTGCTCTGGGCCGTTTAATACCCACAGCGGCTGCCAGTATTGAGCACCTACTGTGTGCCAGGCCTGGAACTAAAGTCTTGAAGACACCGTCTCACCGAGCCCTCAGAACGACCCTCTCCGCAGGTGCCCACTTCACGTTTGAGGAGAGCCAGGCTGGCTGAGTGCAGCGACCAGCCTGAGGATGTAAGCCAGAGACAGCAGGGCCGGGCCGAGTCTGAAGCTGGGGCTCCCCCCAGCACCACCCCAACTCTGGGACTACAGGGGTTCTGCACAAGCAGCCAGAGAGGTGACCTCGGGTCCGGGTTTTGTTCCTACCCTCAAGTTCATCCCCCTCCCCCTCTGAAGCTCAACTGCTTCATCAACAAAACGGGGCAAATGATAACAGCTGTCCATTCCTCAAAACTGTTGCGAACAGTTCCACAACCAATAATAGCTAACACCGTGGAACACTTAAACGTGAACCAGACACTATCCTAAGTGACTAACTAACAGTTTAATTAATTTAAGGCTCGGAACAGCCCTATGAGGCGGTTAACCCTATCCCCGCTTTATGGGTAAGGCTCATGGATGCCAACCTGCCCAAGGTTGCACATGGAGTTATGGGGGCTGAGACCAGAGGGCAGGGCAGAGCCAGGACTGCATCAGGTCTGTTGACGCTGGGCAAATCACCTTCCTCCCCTGGGCCTCAGTTTCCCCGTCTGTCTAAGGGTTGCCGTGAGAACCGGAGGTGGTTGGAGAGCTCTGGCTGAGCCCCTGTTGGAGAGCCCGTATAATTGCAGCGAATTTAGAATCAGACCCGAGCTGAGATCGCAGCTCGGCGCGTAGCAGCCGGGTGACGTGGGGCAAGCGCAGCCTTGCCGAGGCCAGGGTGCTGCAAGGAAAACGTGAGGGATGCATTTAAAGGCCCCCACTGGGAGCCTGGCACGGGAGGGAGGACCTCGGATCGCAGCCCCTCCCCCCACCCCTGGCCCTGGCCGCAGCGCGGTGCGCGGGTGTGGGAAGGGAAGGCACAGGGCAGGCGGGGATAAGCCCGGGGTCCCCCTCCTGGGGCGGTGCTTTTAAGCACGTTCTCCTCTCAGCTCGGCCCTGCCCCCTCCCAGGCCCCCGGCCAGGCCTGTGTTTGCCGTGGGGATCTGGGCCGCCCAGGCCCGTCTTTCATTCCTGGGCAGCTTTTGCTTGCTTTCTGCCGTGGGGCCGGCAGGCTCTGCCCGGCTCCCCGGGAGCAGATGGGCCGCAGTGGGAAAGCGCAGCGCCGGCCTTAAGAGGATTGGCGTCTTTCTTCCCACCCTTTGTGCGGCTCCCTGCGACCGCCCGCGCCCGGACCACAAAGGCCGCTTGTTTGACTGCCTCTCGGGGCGCAGGGGTCACAGCTGACAGCGGCGCCCTTGGAGACGGCGGCGGCACCCCATGTGCGCCGGAGCACCCAGGCTCTGGGAAGGACCAGAAGTCCTGGGCTACATCCCGCAGTTAGAGGAAAGCACTCTCCCACGCAGGGAGTACGGGGATGCCCAGGGCAGGTCCAGAGAGGGCCCGCGTCCCCTCTCGTCCCCTCGCTGAGAGTTTGAGGCCCGGAGCGGTTAGGACTTAGCCAAGTCACGCAGCAAGCCAGTGCCCTATCGGTTCTTGCTCCCAGGGCCCCCAGCACCCAGCAAAGCTCCCTTCTGTCACGGAAATGGGCTCTCCCTTTTCCGCAGGCTCATTCCTCCTGGGTGTGGGGATCAGGGGAACCTCAGAAAAGAAAGACTGGGGCCAGCAGAGGCTGGAGGCACTTGGGAAGCTGAAGCCTGGAGACCAGGGAGGGGCCCCAGAAAGGGGCATCTGACCACCGCGTTTGAGACCAGGCTCCACGGGAGAGGTGGCAGCTGGAGAGAGGAAAGGGACAGGAAGTATCTCACTGAGGAGAGAACGAATTTAAAATTTTTATTTAAGAAAGTTGTTGAGCCCCTACGTTCTGGTGGATGCTGAGGAAACAGAGAAAATAAGATCAGATTCCCCCTCAAGGGCCCTCCGTGTGCAAGGGGGACAGATTGGAATGTAACAGGCTCCAGACTAGTTTCTCGGTCTCAACACTACTGACGCTTTGGGGCAGATAATGCCTTGTTGTGGGGGCCGTCCTGTGCATTGTGGGAGGACTAGCCATATCCTTGGCCTCTCCCCACTAGATCTCAGCAGCACCCGCCGCCCCCAACTGCTGTGACAAAAGTGTCTCCAGACATTGCCAAATGGCCCCTGGGGGGGGGGGGGCAAAATCACCTCAGTTGAAAATCATTGGTCTAGACTATAATTCTGTCGTTTGTCTGGTCGTTTGTTTGACATAAGTTTCCTGAGCCCCAAGTGTGTGCCGGGCAGTCTTCTAGGGCCTGGGGGTTCAGCTGTGGAGTTATAGGTGTTGAGTTCATGCCTCTTGCCTCTGCCTGCTGGAGGAGGGAGTAAAATATTCCACGCGGGGATAAAATTGTGGACCAGGGTTACCAAAAGGCTCCGGGAGGTAACGTTCAGCCAGGCCCGGGGGGATGAACGGAAGGTACTAGGACAGAGAAAATGGGAAAGAGGACATTTTAGGTTGAATAGGATGGGTTGGCCATCCTGGGCTTGTTCCCCCGAGCTTCACGGAGGGCCTGCTGTGTGCAGGGCATGTCCGAGGGCACAGATGGACTAAGACGGGCCCTTTCTGGCAGGCAGACAGGTCAGGAGGGTCTTCACCCTGTCTGGGGGCTGCAGAGGGATCAGGAAAGACTGCCCAGAGAAGCAGAGAGAGGAGCCAGGTCTTGAAGTTGAGCGAGCAGGGGAGAGAGAGAAAAGATGGGGAAAGAGGGAGCCGCGCCTGCATAGGCTGCAGAGCTGGAGAGAGCCTGAGGCTTTGGGAGACTGCAAGGAGGCTGCTGGAACAGGAGCACAGCAAAGGGAGACAGATGAGGCTGGAATGGGAAGGGGAGTAGAATGAGACTTAGCTACAGAGCCTGGACTTTTATTCTTGAGGTGCTGGGGAGCCATGCAGGGTATTTGAGCAGGGGAGTACTTTTATTTTAGAAAAATCACTGTGGCCACAGTGAGGAGGTAGGGTTCTGCACGGAGCAGGGCGAGAGGCAGGGGGTGGTGGCAGAGGTTCGGGAGTGAGATTAGGGTGTCAGTGAGTCTGGAGTGGACAGGCCGGGTCTCACAGACACTTAGGAGGTGAAAGCATTAGGCTATGGTCTTGAATGTGGGGCTGAGCCAGCTGGAGGCAGGATCCAGGCAGAGTGTGGACGCCTGGGAGTGCCGCCCTGCAACAAATCACCAGATAAAAGACCGAATAGAGAATGATATGCCTATGAATCTCAGAATACAAATTATTTTTGAAACTTTGCTCTCATGCATCATCTTTAAATATTAACAGCCAACGTTTTTTAAGAGTTTAATGCGGTGCCAGGCACTGTTCTAAGCGCTTCGTGCATTAACTTGTTAACTCCTCACAACAACCCTATGAGGGAGATACTTTTTAATCATCTGCATTTTGCAGAGAAAGATGCTGAGGCACAGAGAGAGTAAGCAACTTGCCCAAGCACACAGCTAGCAAGTGGCTGAGCCAGGGTTGGAAGTCAGGCAGTCTGGTTCCTGAGTCTGTGCTCTCTGCTGTTAAATGCCAAAATGTAGTTTGTTTAAAGTCTGCTTCACTTCGGCTACTTATAAAATCCTGTAGCCTTAATATAAAGGTTAAAAAAAAAAAAAAGCAACAGCATTATATTTTATAGGTTGCGGTGGAGGAATATAAACTGGAAAATCACCTTCTGGAATCCCAGGGAAACCTTACACCTCGGCAGTGACTACTGCCACCTGGTGGCGGTGTACCCCGAAACGAGGAGCTATGATACAGGCCAAAGCCCAATTTTATTTGGGTGTCGAATTTATGAAACCCTAAGCCGGGGTGATGAGAACTTGCTGATACAGGTGCTACTATTACAAAAATATGTCTTCTGCTGGACAGGAAGAAAGAGGTGAGGCTCCCAATGGCCAGGCCGCAGGGTGTGTGCTCTACGGGACTATGACTGTGGTACTTGGGATGGGGTTGCCAGGCCCCATCCACACCCCTTCACCAGTTCCCTAGACAACCAGCATCAGGCATTTCTGAAACAGCTGGTGGGAGCTAGGGGTGGGGTGGGGTGTTACTTTGCAAACATGGGCTGTACCCATGACCCCGACCTTCTAATCCCAGGGCTTAACTGACTTCATTAACTCCAGGGGGCTCGAAAGAGACCCCCCAAATCATTCTCTGTCAAACCACATTCATAAAAGTCCCATTCCTGAGGGCTGTGCAGGAAAACCTCCCGCCTAAAGGCAGAGGACTGGAGGTGGTGACCCTGGGATGTGAACCCTCCGTAGGCTGGTGACAGGGCAGGATTGACCCACCCCCCTGCCTGCCGAAGGGCAGCGAGGGAGAAAACTGGGTGAAAGCAGAGCATGCTGGGTAGCCTGGCCAGGAGATGAGCGGTCCAGCCTCCCACCCCCCACGGTGGTTGCCATGACAACCGAGTGGGGGAGGGAGGAGAAGAGGCGAGACCACTTGCCCCTCAGACAATGGGAACCTATTCTAGGTCACCCTTGGCCTTGCCTTGAGGGACTTGGGGTGGTCAGGAGTTTGGGGTCTTCATACCCTTCAGTATGAGGATTTGGGGGAGCGGCCTGTTCAGGACAGGCCTGGGGAACCCAGAATGAGGGTCACAGACAGGATTCCAGCCCCTGAAAATTCCCAGCCCTGCCAGAGCCTCCTCCCTCCCGGGCTCCCCAATTTCCCAGCATAGACTGATTCTGCGTGACGTTCGGTTCATATTCTGAGCCTCCTCCCCACACTGAAGAACTTGACCTGGTCGGGTGGGGGGTGGTGAGTGGCAGGCGTAGGGAGGAGGCAGCAGCCACTTTGGGGACAGGCCAAATATTTTATGAGTAATTTAATATCTGGAGCGCGAACCACTGAGCAGAGAACCCATCAGCTGCCGGGAGCAAGGAGCTGGTCTGGTCCTCATAATGCAGGGGGAGAGGACAGGTCTGACAGGGATGATGAGGGGCTGTAGGGAAGTTAACCCTTTGACGGCCCTGGGAGAGAGCCAGAAGGGGGCAGGGTGGGCTCCCACATTGTTGGATACTGGCCATGCCCCAGATTCTTTGCGCTTTTGATGAACACTTGAACTTGGGAGGGAAGATTTGCCCTGTTGAAACACACTGGCTTTGTGACACAGGGACCTGAGTTTGCTTTCTGCCGAGGGTGTGCCCCTGGACTAATGACTCCACCTACACCTCAGTTTTCTTACCCATAAAATGGGGATGATAATACATCACAGATAAGAACTCAGTGACAACAAATACAAAGAATGTAGTGTGATCCCAGGACACAGCAGGCACTCAATGAAGACACCTGGCATCATGACTCTGATGCTGTGTGAACCTCACAGCAGCTCTTCAAAGTTCCCAACTTCCTTTGTGGGGGTCTCCCCATCACCTGGCTGTGCCCTGGGCCCTTCCTCTCTGGCCCTGGGGTAAGGCTTGAAGGGCGTTCATCACATTCTACACAGCCATGGCTGTGTCTCTCCTGATACCTGCTTTAGCACCCCCTCAGGCTTTCTGGGGAGGCGTCTTGTCCAGCCTGGTGGCGTAGAAGGGGCACAAGCCCTGGACACAAACAGATCTGGGTCAGAATCCCGGTTCAGCCACATTCCAGCTTGTTGATGAGGGGCAGACACTTCATCGCTCTCGGCCTTCATTTCCTCGTCTGCAAAATTTGATTAACGGAACGCCATCTTCATAAGGCAGCTCTTACAATTACAATGACTAGAGATCATTCTATGACGATGAATATTTACAGCCTGTTACACAGTAGGTGCTCATTAAATGATTCATCATCAATACTTCTGGAGAGCAGCTCAGGGGCCACACTGTTTTAGTCCATGTCGCAGCTCTGCCATGTACTAGCTATGAGGTCTTGGCCAAGTTACATAGCCTCCCTCTACCTCAGTTTCCATAGCTGCGAAATGGACACAATACCAGTAAGTGCCGCATGGGAATGAAATAAGCAAAGATATAGAAAGTGTTGAAAACAGAGCCTGGAACAAAGGAGGAGCCAGACAATGCTAGCTGTCTCTTCTGAAATTAAGAAGCAGTTTGTGAATGGAATCTTCACTCCCCTCCCCTCCCCTCATCCCGCCATTCCTGGGTCTGGGATACAGGTTTCTTCTTTCATCTGGAGCTTTTTTCCTCCTTTATCTGGAACTTGGGCTTGTACCACAGGGAGCTCACTCCTTGCTCTGGGTGTATCTTTCAGCGCTGCTGGGGGAACTCCAAACACATCCAGGGGCTTCTCCTGCCACAGATTTCTGCCCTTTTGTTAATCATTAAACTGCCTTTTCCCCATAGCCCGATCCCAACCATAATTTCACGTCCTGGAAGAAATTTGATGTGCCCGAGCTCAGGTGACCTAGAGATCATCTGGGCTAGCCTCCTTGTGTTGCAGATAGGGTAACTGGGGCTCGAGAGGGGAAGGGTGGTTCACAAAGCCACATGCCAAGTAGATGCCCAGGTCAGAACTTGAACCCAGGTCTCTGACTGCCAGTCCAGTGCTCTTTTTCTACACCAGGCTGTCTCTGGGGGCCTGGCAATATCTAAATGCCCAGTCCTGCTGATGCAAATATGGAGGCCCAGAGATGTGAGGGGACTGGCTCATAGTCCCGTGGCCCATGGAAGGGGGTCAGGATTCAAACCCAGACCTGGGGAGCACCAAAATCCAAGCACGCTCTATGCCCTGTTCATCAGGGCCAGGAAGGACGTGGCAGGCCAGTCTTTGGCTTAATCACAGTGCTCCAAAAGAGTCCAGCAGGCCAGGGATAAGCCCCCCATTTTACAGATGAGGAAGCTGAGTCCCAGAGGGTAGAGTCACTTACCAGAGGTCACACAGCATGTCAATGACTCTGGGACCAGTGCTTCTGAACCTTATCTGCCCCCATTACCTGTTTTTTTTTAAGTTTATTTATTTATTTTGAGAGAGAAAGATAGAGAGCATGAGCAGGGGAGGAACAGAGAGAGGGAGAGAGAGAATCCCAAGCAGGCTCCATGCTGTCAGCACAGAGCCCAACTGAGGGCTCAATCTCACAAACCATGAGATCATGACCTGAGCCTAAATCAAGAGTCCGATGCTCGACCATCTGAGCCACCCAGGAGCCCCCTCCCTCCCATGACCTGTTTTTAATATCATTTCATGAGGATCTCAAAGTCCTTACTAGTTTGGATCCAATTAAACGGATATTCACTGAGCACCTCTGCATACAAAGCGTGCAGCTTCGTTTCCCAGCGTCCGTGTTTTTGTTTTCCTGATTCGCAGTGAGCCCTTCCTTTGTGCCAGGCACTACCCTGGGTACCTTATAACTGTGATTTTTATCTTCTTAATTTCTTTTATCTTTTTAATTGTCCCCATTTGAGCGATGAGGACCTAGGCTCTAAGGGCAGAGGTGACTCCAACTCACGCTATTATCTCCTGGCTGGAGGCAGACCGCCCTGCTCGCTGCTCCTCACAGGCTCTGCACCAGCTCCTCTCCCTACAAACCGCTGTGTACGAGCTGTCCACGGCTTAAGCCATGACGGACTTAGGAACGAAGACCTATTTTTCAGGTCTCCTTCCCCGGGAAACCAGCCGGGGTGGGTCCCGGCGGAGCTGACATTTATGTACTGTCTTTAGTCACATTAGCGGCCGTGTTCCTAACAACGTGTGCAGACTCCTTTTTAACAAGGGTGCAGCTGTTTCTCTCAGGGACACCCGGGCCTGTAGGGAGAGTGGCCCCAGAGGTGCTGACTCAGGAACCGGAGGCCACAGACAGGCCTGCACCACGGCGGGTGCAGCCCACACTCCCTAGCCACCGGCCGACTCAGAACCTTCCCGTTTGTGGAGCTTTTTGTTTCTTGCAGCTCACCCACAGGAGCCTCACAAAAACCACCAGTCTCACTTTACAGGTGACCGTGCTAACGTTTGTTGAGGACCTACTATGTATTAGGTGTGGCACGTGGTTCTTTGTCACAGCCCCTCTTGGCTGTGTGCCTACTAATGTGCCAGGTAGGCACTTTACAAACGTTGGCTCATTAGTGCTCGCACCAATATTAGCTAATCCGGCCCCATTTTACAGCTGAGGAAGCAACAACTCGGAGCTCGGGTAACTTCCGTGCCCAAGGTCCATCAGCAAGGCTGGGTTTGAACCTGGTGGGGCCCCCGTGAGAAGCCAGTGAGAGAAGGTGCACAGAGCACAGGGCCCGGGGCCCGGCACACGGCAGGTGGTTTGGTTCTTCTGCCCTCATTCTGCCGTCAGCCTGTTTACGTCCCTCCTGCTCCCCAGATGCTGTGAGAGCTCACAGGGGTCAACACATGACAGGATGGCACAGAGGAGGAGACTCTGGGACAGACAGCGGGGACACAAGGTGGGGGAGGCAGGAAGGTCAAGAACGGAAGCGAGGAAGGAGGCTCTCAGGAAACTGTGTTCCATACAGACCTGCGTGCCTGCGGCAGGTGCATCCCTCTGGAGGTTTCTCAAGCCTCAGTTTGCTGCCTCGGGGTTGGGGAATAAGCCGTAGTCTCCTTGTCTCTGAATGGGGGCAACGGCACCCATGTCGGGGTGGGGGTCGTTGTGAGAATTTAATGGGCCCGTTCATGGCCTCGGTTACTTTTCTCCCTGCCTGCCTTTGCTTCCCCTGGAGATGCCAAGCCTTCCCATCCAAATTGCGCCAAGGGCCCACGAAACATTATTACATGGCCTCTCCTTCCAGGCAGGACAAAATTTTGACGTTCCTCCCATTTTGCCTTTCTTCCTTCCACTGAACTATTTACTGAACATATATTATGTATATCGGTCTTCGAGTCCTGTATGCTCTGGAGTAAGAAAGATTCATCAATCAATTAATGAATCCATACGCCCATGCTTTTCATTCATCCATCCGATAAACATGAATCTTCTGGGCTCTCTGGGCTGTGTCATGTCCCTGTCTGGCCTCCTCTGTTCCCTCCTGTGTCCTCGCTGTGTTCTGCATAGGTGGGGCTGTCGGATAAGTGAGGTGTGTTGGGGGACGTGGCCCCAGCTTCCTCCCTGGGCGTGACCCTGTCAGAGCTCTTCCCCCTTTTCCTAAGGGTATCACGAGCTCCCCTAGGTTTCTGAGCAATAGGTTTGGGGCGGGGGGCCTGAGAAGCTGTGTTGTCCCAAGCGAGCCTCATGCCGCTGATCTAGTTCAACCTCCTCTTTCTGTGGGGAAGTCTGAGCCTCAGAGAGGGGTAGCAACTCATCTGAGGTTGCACAGTAAGTCAGGTTCTGAGGCCAGCCCAGAAGTGGGAGCTCTTGACTAGCCATCCGGGATGCTTCCAGCTCTACCGGGTCCCCTCGCTGTGGGTGTCCCTCTGTGGGTGGGCCCTGCCGGATTTCTTGAACAAACACCCCCCTTTTCTCTTGCATCTGGCCAACAGGGTTGTCTCTGAGAACGCCTCCCGGCTACGTGCAAAAATAAACGCAGCTTGCAGCTTGCTCTGTAAGGAGGGCACGTGTTTGTGTGTGCGTTGGGTGAGGGGTGGTTTAAGGCAGGGCACCTGGTGCCCTGTTGCCAGCAGGAGACCAGAGGGGCGAGGATGTGGAGGAGAAATGGGGCGAGGCCCGCAGCGCTCGGTGGCAGGAAGCCGACTGCCCGCCCTTTGTCCTTTCCTTTGTCTGCCTGTGAACTCGCTCACCATCGCCATCAGAACATAATCACCACGACCACAGTGGCAGCAATAACCGTAAGAGGTTAATCGCCAAGTGCTTGGCCACGTGTGAAAGAATTCCAGTTCGTGGCTATCAGCAAGCTGAACCAGGGTTCCGAGCCCTGGCAACTTCCAGAGTGCTCCCGGGACTCCCGAATTAGAATACGCGTTTTACTGCCTCCAGGCGCGCATTAAAGTTTGAGGAAACCCTGCCCCTTCCAGCACCTCAGTTCCCATCACAACCCACCAGGAGCTAATACTTGTGCACGACTTCCTGTGTGCCGTGGGCTTTGCACATAGAATCCCATTTCAACCCTTATCAGCTTTTTGGGGTGGATGTGATGATCGCCCCCGTGTTACAGATGAGGAAACTGTACCCAGAAAGGTTAAGTAATTCGCCGGAGAACAGGGGTTTGCAGTGCACATTTTACAGGCAAGGGCAAGAAGACCCAGAGAGTTTTTCTGTCAATGTCGCAAGGCTGGAATTCTGCAGACTAGCCTCACGGAAGGTGCCCCGGCTTGGGAGTCAGGGAGTTGTGGGTTCGAGTTTCTGTTCCTCTTCTTCTAAGCCTAGAACCATACCTGGGTCTAGAGCAGGTTGGCAAATCTAGCCCACAGACTGTGTGCAATTTGCTACCGAAGAATGGCTTTTGCATCTCTAAACGGATGAAGAGAAGTCAGAAGATTGTGACATGTGAAAATAATGTAAAATTCTAATGCCAGTGTCTGTAACGATTTATTGGAACGTAGCCGCCCTCATTTGTTTATATATTATCTGTGGCCGTTTCCAGGCAGAAGCAGGGCTGAGTAGTTGCAACAGAGACTATATGGCCCACAAAGCTTGGGATAGTGCCTGTGCGACTCTTTACAGAAAAAGTTTGGCCACCCCTGGTCTGCAGCAGTAATTCTCACGCTTTAGCGCCATCAAGATCACCCGGAGGGCTGTGGAAACACAGACTGCAAGCCTCATCCCCGGAGTTTCCGAGTCAGCCGGCTTGGGGCTCGGGAATCTGCATGTCTCACAAGCCCCCAGCTGATGCTGATGCTGGAACCACTTTGAGGACGCGGGTCTTCAAAGCCGACCTTCTGCCCCACCTTGGAAACCCATAGCCCAGGCTGAGAGGGGGGTGCGCCTGTCCTCTTCCAGGCTGCCCCTCTCTCGGTGTCTGCTCCCCCCTGGTGGCAGCAGGCCTGAAGCCGGCCTGGCATGTTCAGCCTTAACTGCCTGCCCGTCCCTCCATTTGGAAACACATTTCAAAGCTTTCAAAGTTTGCACAGCCTTGCCCTTAGGGAGTCCACTTCTAGGAATTTAATCTGAGAAAAGAATCAAGGATGCGTGTGAGGATGCTCTCGGCTACATTGTTTGTTTGTAAGAGCGTAAAATAGGAAACTGGGGCAATCACTTGGCGGGGTCACCTAGCTGTAAGCCCAGGCGGGACTTGAACTTGTGTCTGTCCGATTCAAGAGCTGGCTCTCCTGCTATTCTACACAACCGGCCAGGATGCTTCCCACCTGCTGCGGCAGAGCAGCGACCGAGACTGTGGCCTCTGGGGCTGAATTGCCCTGCGTTGAATCCTGGTTCTATCACTTACTAGCTGTGCCATGTGGGGAAAGTCACTTACCTGCTGTGTGTGTCAGTGTTCTTATCTGTGAAAGGGGAACATAATTGTAAAGGTTACAAGAGTTGACGTGAGTGTGCCGCGTGGGTGGTGATTACTGTTGCTCGCAAAGCCCCCACCTTCCTTCTTCTTTGCCCGTTACCCCCTCCCCCTTTCCTCTTGGCCGGCTCAGAGCATTGTGGCTCACGTTTGGGTGAAGTAAGGTATGGCTGACTAACATGTCCTCGGCTGGACTTGCAGGAGCCCTGGATTTCTGGCAGATCTGGGAGCAGGAGGGCACAAAAGGGGCCCCTGTTAAAAGGGTCCTGCCTGGGGAGGGGGTGGCTCTGGTGGGGGAAAGGCGGCAGGGTCAGGAGTCAGAGGAGAGTAGGTGCTGCAGGAGGGCCAGCTGGCTTGAGGCACCACTGGAGACAGACGCTTATTTCTTGGCCATGGCCGGCTTTGCCTGGGTCGTCCGCCCGTGGGGTGAAGCAAGGGCCGTACAGACAGAGCCAACTGCCAAGGCTCGAGAATCCCTAAGGTCCGATGGGTTTGGGCGAGGGCCATGGGGGACTGCGGAGGAGGCTTCACTCCATGAAGGGGATCCCAACAGCTGCGGGTCGTCAAGGAGGCGGGGTGTCTACAGGTTCCGCAAGAGCTTTGAGACAAACAGAAGCAGACTCCAGTCCCGGCTGTGTACCTGCAGCTACTGACCCTGAGCAAGTCACTTGCTCTCTCTGTGAAATTCCCACCTGTGAAATGGGGATAATACTTTGTACCTCCTAGGGTTTGCGGTGGAAACTGGATGAATTGATGTACGCGACGCAGCAGGGCACGGTTACTCGGCTGCGGTGTGGTTATTAGAGTCGAGTCAGAGGCCAAGATGATGGTTTGTACTGAAAGGATTGAACAGCAGAAAGAAGGCCCAGGCCCTGGAGTAGAGGCTCCTGGTCCCTGTTGGAGAGTCTGGGGTTGGAACGAGTCATCAAGGCCAAGCCTGAGGCCCAGGAGATGGGCTGGAGCTGCACCCAGTGATCGGAGTCCTGAGAAACAGGCCAGCCTCCGAGCCGGCTGGTTGCCATGACCCTGTGTGATAGGCCAGAGTGCCTTAAATCCCTCCTACCCCAGGTCAGGATTGGTCTTGGTGGATTAGGGCTAGTAGGAGGGGCTGCAGCGAGCAGGTGGGGGTTGGAACTCTGGAGCGGCCCCTGCCCGTGTACTTGGCCAATGAGGCACCGTTTATTTATAGAGTGGCCGCTGTGCACATCGGGCTCTGTGAGGTTGAGAGGTGGACAGGGTGAGGAGCCTACCTCCTGGGTAGAAGGCGTGGGCACGCGTGAAAACCAGACACAGGCCGTATGTGCTCAGACCTGCACACATAAGGAATGGGGTTGGGTGAGGTCAGAGGAGAGATAAGAGTGAGGGCAGGGATGGCCCGGCTTCAGGGAGATGATGTGGCTTGAGTGAGACTGTGGAGGACGGTAAGATAGGCAGAGGAGAATGGAACCGTGGAGTGTAAGGGCACTGAGGTGGGACGACACGGGACTTTCCTGGGAGACAGAGGGCCCAGGGGTCAGGAGTCAGATTGTCCAGGAGAGGGAATGAGACTGGAAAGCCAGTCCGTGGAGAGCCTCGAAGGCCAGGCTCAGGGGCTGGGACTATATCCGGTTGGCAGTGGAGACCCGCTGAAGGTTACTGAGCGGGTTATTGAAAGTTAGGGCGTTGGTTCTAACGGGATGGCTGACTCATGCCAGGCTGGGAAGGTTTGGGGGGGGGGTGCATGTGGGGAGGATCAAGAGGGAAGGGCCTTGGTTTCACGGTGAGTTAAGACATTGGAGGAAGACCCCTGGATCCCTTGGCGGGGGCGAGGTATGTGACGTTGTAAGCAGGAAGCTTATAGTGGCTGACTCGATACGTTGCCTCGAAAGAGGTCTCGGGTCATCAGTGGACAGAGCCAGGTCTGCTTGTGCGATTGAGGACGGTCCCTTCATCCCTCCGGTGCTCAGTTTTCTCCTCCGTAAACTGGGTGCAATGCAACCTGTCTCCCGGGATGAGGGTGAGGATTCATGAGAGAGTGAAAAGGTCTAGCCCAGTGCTTGGAGCATAGAAGTTGCTCCCTAGCTGGTGTTCCCTCCCCGTCTCCCACTATGTGGCTGTCACAGAGCTGGGCACAGAGTCTGGCTCTCCAGTCACCTCCAATCAGATACAGTTTCTGTTTTCAGAGGTCATTCATTCATTCATTCGTTCATTATTGGTTGTTCAGTCGTCCAACCAGCATTTAAGCAGCATTTCTGGGCACCTACTATGTGCCAGCTGCTGGGACGCAGAGTTGAATTAGACCACTTCCTTGGCCTTTGAAAATTTTATTTACTCATTCTTTCAGGAACATCCATGGAGCCCTTCTGTGTGTTTTGGCTGGGTGGGGGAGTGGTGGGGATAACGTGAGCATTGCTGGTGGGGGCGGGGTTGGGGAGGGAGGCAGTCAGCCCCACAGCTCATGCCTCCACATCTGGGAAGAGCAGGAACCCAGAGAAGATGCTGTTGGCACCTTCTATGCCCACCAGGGAGTTCTTGTCAGTGGCCTGCAGGAAGACGTTCTCCCCCTGCTTCAGCTTGAGGACCATGCTGCCCGTGGTGACCTGGAAGGTGTTGTGGACGTAGTCGCAGAAGGTAACCACCTTCTGCATTTGCTCCCGGCCCCGCATGAGGTTCACGCAGAGGTTTCCTCGCGAGCTGGCATGGTAGGTGAAGTAGTAAATGCCGGGCACCCTGCAGGTGAACTTGCCGCTTCGAGATTCATAGTTGTTGTTCAGGTTGGTGATCACCTGGTCGAAGCGGATGGCCTGGTCCCGCCGAAGGGCACTGTTGATGGTCCTCTTGGCAGAGAAGGCGATTTTCTGTGTGGCCTTGTAGTCTCCTGATTCACCCTTGGGGCCGCGGGCTCCGGGGGGCCCTGGGGCACCTTTGGGGCCAACGGGGCCCTTGGGGCCTACTTTTCCTGGATTCCCAGGAATCCCTGGGTCTCCCTTCTCCCCAAACTCGCCATGGTCTCCAGCCAGCCCTGGCAGCCCTGGAAAAGGAGAGACGGGAGAAATGATGGGACAGAGAACCACGGAAGGAGCCCCGGGCTGGGAGGCAGGGAGCCTGGCCGTGTAACTTCTGACATGTCCCTGCTTCTCTCTGGGCCTCAGCTTCCCTGGCAGTGGGGGTTCTCCTTCCAGCCCAGCTTTCTGAGTCTGTGATGTACCTGGCAGCAATGGGAACTGACGCCCGAGGTGTGGAGGGTGGTGTCTCCTTAGGGAAGGTGCTGGGCCTGCCCTCCTCACCAGCTCATCCAGGCTCCCTTGTTCGGGCTTAATGCCTGGAGCGGGGATAATGAATTCTTGGCACAAGGGCTATCCCTCTCCACTCACTCCCCCAGGGCAGACATCTTTAATCAATCCCAGCATTCTTTCCTGTGCAGTGGGCTTCCAGGGGGCCTTGGAAGCCTCACGGCCACTCCAAGCAGCCGCTGCCCCTTGGTTCGGCACAGCACGAGAGAAAACCTCTTTTCCAGTAAAGTGGTGGAGTATAGTGGCTGAGAGCACAGGCCCAGGGGACAGACGGATGTCCTCCTGCCCCACCTGCCATTATTCATCGGGTCACCTTGACGGAGGCACGTTCTCCGGGACTCAGCGTCCTCCTCTGTACAATGGGGATGATTAGTTTGCGAGATTGTGTGGGTTACACGCGGTTATGTGAGGACGGTGGTTGGTTTTGGTTAAATGAACGGATGAACGGCATTTTCTGGGGGTGGGGGTGGGGTCTCATGGCGGGAAGTCTCCTTTGAACCCTGTGACAACCCCACAAAGTATCTGCCTGCACTGTATGGGTGAGGAAATAGTTGAGAGCTGGGAAGCCACTTCCCGGGGAGACAGCGACTGCAGTGGTTTTCCGTCTCTCTACCCGGAGTTAAGGGTAAGAGAGCCATGGCCTGATCTCAGCCTCAACATTTACATTTGCTCCCTTGGGCAAGTTGGTAGCCTTCCTGGGCATCAGTTTTTCCGGCTGTAAAATGGGAATCAGAATCCCCTCCTTGCAGAGTCATTGCACGGGTCGGGGTGGGGGGTGGGCCTTGGCAAGCCGATGGATTTGTGGGGGCTTGTGCGATCTCTCAGGTAAGCAGCTGTGACTGGGGGGGCAGGAGACAGGGCCTGGCTCGATGACATGGGAGTAACCCCAAAGCCTGCAGTACCTTTCTCTCCTTTTATCCCTGGGGTCCCGGGTGTGCCAGGAGAGCCCGGTGCCCCGGGAATGCCCGGGATGCCGGGGATGGCCAGGTGCCCGGTGCAGCTGCTTTGGGCCCAGGAGACCTCAAGCAGAAACAGGAACAGCAGCAGCAGCAGGGATGCTAAGACTCCATCCCTCACGGTCTTCATCACTGGCCCGGCTCAGCTACCTCCTGCAGGGGTGGGGGGAGAAGGTGGAGTGAGTTTTACCACCACGGAGACTTCTCGTGTTTCTTCACTCATGCATCCGCTCGTCCATGCGTTCACCGAGCGTGTCCCAGCTACCAGACCGGACCCCGCGCTGGGTGCTGGGGTAAGACGGATACGGCCCCTGCCTTCACAGAGCTGGCCTTCGAGGGGAAGGCAGGCAGTAAACAGGTCAACATTCAAGTAAATGGAAAGAGAGACAGTGCAGAGCGATCTGTGAGAAACGTAGGGGTGCCTGCAGGCAGAGTAGCCAGGCTTGAGGGGCGGGTGGATGGTTTTCTGGGAGAAGAAGTCCTCCCATTAGGAAAGTCTTCTAGATGGGGGCAGCGTCTCCGAGAAGTGGTGTTCAGGCCAGGACCCAGAGGTTCAGAAAGGGCTGGGGCAAGAATGTTCTGGGAGGAAAGGAAGTGGGGGCAAAGGCCTAGAGGGAGGACAGAGAGCCTGGAGTGTCGAGGGCCAGCTGGGAGGCCAGTGAGGCTGGAGGGGAGTGAGGGGTCAGAGGGATAGGAGGTCAAGGCTGTGATTTGCGGGCTTTGGGCCACTTGACATCCTCAGAGCGGCCCTGCCTGGAAAAAGCTATTATTTTCATACCGACAAGGACCCTGAAGCTCAAAGAGGCCAAGACACTGGCTCACGGTCACACGGGAAGGACTGTAGCCAGGATTCAAACCCAGGCCCGTCTGGCTCTGAAGCAGGTATCCCTGCCAGCACCCCAGGCCATCTCTGCTGATGGGATGTTCTCAGGTCCCTCCGCAGGCCCCGGCGAGTGGGAAGGGCCGGCCCTGCCAAATACCAGGGAACTAGGAAGAACCGAGCTGGTCGGCACAGCCAGAGCCCCTCAGCATGGATTCTCAAGACGGAAGCGCCCCTAACATTCTAGTCCAAAGTTTTTTGAAAAATTGAGGTGACATTCACATAATATAAATTTAACCTAAAACGATTATCTTTGCATAAGTACCCGTTCCTGGAGGTTTTACAAAATGACAGATTTGACAACTTCAGTAATCCATGCATTGGGCACTTAGCCAGGCTCTGGGCCAAATACTTTATGTGCTACTATCTCATTTAATGTGGTCTTTACAACAGCCCCTCCCGCCCCAATAAAGCCCCCAGCCCTCTCCTTCTACAGATGGGGAAACTGGGTACTGGAGAGGGCAGGAACCTCCATCAAGGTCACACAGCTGCCTTGTGGCCGGGATTCCAACCAGCCTTTCTGAGCACCTACTACATCCACTAGACCTTAAAACTCACCGGGTGTTCTGCTAGGAGGCTGTTAAGCCTGGTGGTTTAAAACGTGGGCTTTGGAGCCAGACAGCCTGACGGGGGCTAATGAGTGGCTGTGTTTTGAGCAGCACTGGGTACGGGGCTGGTGCTCAGTGAAGGAGGCTATTTTATGGTTACTGTTCCTGCTGCTGTTGCTGCCCAGAGAGCAGGATGTGTCAGAGGCGGTGGTGATAGGTCTCCGGGGTCAGAAGGACAGCCGCACTTCCAGGGTCCAAATCAGGGTCCACTCGCAGGGGAGGGCCCCAGGCAAATCGCTTCTCCTCTCTGGCGAGTTTCCCCTTCCATGAAATGGGGATAATACTAATCCTTGCCACATAGGGTTGGTGGGAGGATAGATGATGTAGGCCCTGGCACGCCAGAAATGCTAAAGGAATATTCGCTATTTTTGTATTATCCCTGCCATCCAGGAATCCCCGAGCGTTGGGATATGATGGAGGATGGTTGGAAAAGTAAAGCAGGAGCCAGCCCCTTTGGGAGATAGGGCTCAGGGAGAGGAGATCTCAGGTGGGTACAGCCCAGGGGTGGAGAGCAGCAAACAGGGGGTCGGGGCGATGGGGACAGCGGGTCCAGACCCACAGTAAGACTCAGGCTTCCTAGGGAAGCAGAAGGTGGCAGGGGGAGTGGGAAGATGCATCTTAGGAGCCGCTGAGTCTCAGAGTTGGGCATCTGGTCCGAGCCCTGCCCTTGCCATCCATCACCACCGTCGGCCTTGCCCCTCACATCTTTCCCATGTCGCCAACCCTTCCCTCTCCTTCCAGCCCCGACAGCTCCTTTTCCCCGACTTGGAGTCAGACCGATGAGACTTCAAACTGCCACCTCGCTGTATGGCCTGAGACAAGTGCCTTAACCTCTCTGGGCCTCTTTGGCAGACTTAACTGCTACCCACAGGACCGCCAGAGGATGGAAAGAGATGGCATCTGAGAGGAATGAGGTCTCCAGTGTGGTGTCTGATCCCACGCCCTCCTTTATAAACATGCAATTAGTTATCAGACCAACTAACCACTAATCGCAGCTCCACCTACGAGGCAAATTCGTTCCTTGAAAGAGTCAAGCTGAGCTATTCTCAGCAGACGGAGAGGGAATGAGAGAAGGCAGGTGCTGGAAAAATGCTGGGCTGGGTGAAGGGGGGCCTGGGTTCTAATTCCACCTCGGCCTCTGACATATCTTGAACCAGGTAGTTCACTAAGCGCTGGGTGAGCTTCATCTCCTTCAGGGCTCCTAGGGCCCCTAGAACGTTCCATCATTCCCAGAGAGGGTCTAGGCCGAGAGAGGTTACATGACTTGCCCCAGGTCACCAGCATCTAAGACACAGAAGCAGGACTCAGCTTGAGTCTTGGTGATTCCAAAGCCCTTATGTTGGTGGCTCCCATTTTAGGCTGCTCCCATCACCTGGGGTCCCGGGCAATAGTAGATACCCAAGTGCACCCACGGGAAGTTTGGTTCCCCAGGTCTGGGGTTGGGCCTGGGGGTCCACACCGTTAATCGCCCAAGGCAGAGATTCAAAGTCTACACTTTGGGAATCATCACCCTCCGCCATATCGTCCGGCTGGCCAGTCCCCCTAGGTCCCGAACCCCGTCCTCACCTGGGAATCTCGTGTCCTGTGGGGCCGCTCGGCTGGGCAGCAGTGGGGCTGGGAGCCAGGAGCCTGCTGCTCTCGGTCCAAAGGGGAAGTTCCATTCCCCAGAGACAGGAAGGGCCTTCCCCTGAGGGCCCCCTCCCATGGGCCCAGCAGGACGGCCCCCTCCACTCTCAGCCCATCCGGCAGTTTCAGGCCACATTTCTGCAATCTGGAGGGGTTTACTGTAAATGCGGTGGGTAGGTGGCCACTTTGGTTTCGCCAGCTCAGCAGCTGTTGGGGGAACAGTCTGTCCTGGGAGAATGTCCACAACCGGTGGCTTGCGTGCCAAGGCCCCTGACCTTGTGATCCCCTACAGCAGACGTAGCTGTTCCTCACTGAAACGAGAACATGGCTGGCCTGGTGCCTGAGCACTGGATTTGGAGTCAGGAACCTGGATCCGTGATCTGGCTCTGCCACTCATCAGAGTGTGATTCCTAAGGTCTCAAACGGGGGTCTAAATGTTCTCAGCCAAGAGAACCCAAGGGAGCCCCCATTTCCTCTGCTCTGTGGTGGGACTATACCTGCTCTATAGACGGCATGGGGCACTGGGGAGCTCATCTGGGATCGTGGAGGGTAAAGCGTAAAGGGCAGCACACATGTCAGTTGTTAATATCACGCCACGTCTCAGGCTTCCCTTTTCTGGGTTCGTCTTCTCTGCCTCTTCCCATTCTGTACTTCTGCTCTTGCCCTGTTCTCAGAAAATTATCTAATAATGAATTTTAAATGTGGTTATTATTTATTTATAGCCCTTCCTCTGCTTCCAGCAGGGCTCGATGCTGATGACAATAATGGACAGAGGCAGGGGCTTATTGCTTGTTGATCCTGGAATCACACCACGTCAGGGCTGGAGAGGGGCTTGGAGGTCACCCAGCTCCTTCCCCTCACCTTATGTATGGGAAACCGAGGCTCGGAGGGGAGAAAGAATAAATATTTACCACGAGCCTCTCTGTGCTAGGTGCTGGAGACAGACCCACAAGCAAACCAGCCATGGCTCCCGTCCCCAGGGGGAATTGCTTCTACTTGGGAAGACTGGTGTTCAACATTGAATGACACAGTGGTTTCATGGCTTCTGTGACAAATGTCAGAAAAAGGAGGGGACTGCTGGAGCCCACACCTCATACAAGGGGCAGGTGCAGGCCTCAGAGCAAGGCATCCCTGGCCCCAGACCCTCAGCCTGTTTACGGAGGCTGCATCTAAGGCACCGTGATGCCCCTCACAGGGATGGTTGCCCAGCTGGCACCAGGAGCTGCCATAGGTCAGGAGGGCCCTACTTGCGCTTGGAGATAGAATATCTTTGGGCTTGTGGATGCTGATTGATGGAAATTAAGTGTTACCTGCAGTGGGTGTTAGGGAAGGAAAAGACTTATTTGATAAAACCAAAGGGTCTCCGGGCTCAGCCAACTATAGACAGGAAGGGACTCGGGCTGGATGAGGAGGGAAAGGCAGTGTATTCGGGGCAGGGAGAAGGGTGGAGCTCTGTACCAGCTGGTCTCTGAACCTAGAAAATTGTAGATTCGTACGTTGTGGGTCCGGGGTCCTTCTGTGGGTTCCCAATGGCAATGGGAATAGGTGAGCTTGAACTTGGGGTAGACAGTTTGAGACTAAGAACAGAAAGAAGCAGGGAGCAGAGTATGGGCATGGGCTTTTGGAATCAGCCCCTGCCAAGTTTAAATCCCAGCTTTGCCTTTTTCCAGCTATGTGGCCTCAGGCACATTTATTGGCCTCAGTTTCCCAAATATGAATGTGGGGGCATGGGTTGTGGGGGGCCAGTGAGGTAACCTGGCATGTCCAGGGCCCAGCTTTTGGTAGGCCCCCGATGCAAACCTGGGGACAGTGCTATATTTATGAAGAGAAGGCCGAGTTCTTGGAGCCTGGGAGCATGGGGTGCCAAGTGTGGATCAGGGATCAGGCACAGGGGGGTCCCTGGACCGTGGCCCCTGAGTAGGAGCCAGCTGGTCTCTGTATCTGTGAAATCATTGCTCGCATCCCTGATATAGGGGGGATGATCCCTACCCAGGGTGGGAGAAGAAACTTATAAACCCTCCACATCTTGTGGTCAAAAAGGCATTCCTTGCAGCTTGGCGTGTCTTTTTCCTGTCCCTGTCCCAACCTCCCTTGCCTGCCCCCCCTTAGAAACCCTCGCCAGGTTTCCCTCAGCCCAGCAGACAAGCTGGCATTTTCAAAGGCCTGTCTCTCCTGACAAAGAGAGAACAACAAGGAAACAATTATGGAAAACAAAAATGGCAAAAAAAAAAAAAAAATTGTCACTTCCAAAGTACAGGTTTCTGATCTGACACTGTGGCCCACATAAACGGTGTATTGATTTTTTAAACAAAAGAGAAATGAGAAGAAAGATGTATCACTCGGGGCACTGCTGGGCAGACTGCTAAGTGGTTGATGGAGGAGAGTCATGAAGAGAGTGGCCCTGCGACCCGGCCAGAGGCACCCTGTGAACCAGGCTGAGTTCCTAGGCCTTTGCCTCTGTTCCCTCTCGTGTGTGTGAGTGTGTGTGTGTGTGTGTGTGTGTGTGTGTGTGTAGCCCTCCTTCCTTCCCATCTGGGGTATTTCCCATGCCCCTCCTATGTGCTAGGCGTCTATCAAAGTGGCCTCAGGGATACTCACCGTCCAGCGGAGAGGGCAGACGTGTCAGTGAGTGAGTATATGAAAACCAGCTAGAGGACCATGTGCTTTATGTTTTTTTAATGTTTATTTATTTTTGAGAGTGGGGGAGGGGCAGGGAGAGGAGGACAGAGGATCCAAAGCAGGCTCTGCGTTGACAGCCGAGAGCCCATGTGGGACTCGAACTCACAAACCCAGAGATGATGACCTGAGCCAAAGTGGGATGCTTAATTGACTGAGCCACCCAGGCGCCCCGAGAACTATGTGTTTTGACTTCACCTGGCCAACGACCTACTCACCCGTATCCCCGTCCTCTGCAAACTTTTATGAAAAAAAGCCTTGATTCCAGAAATCTTTTTTTTTTTTCCTTGTAAACAAATCTGCAGATGATTTTGCTGTGCCACCAGATTGGGGAACCGAGGCTCTAAAAAGACAGGAGTTTGTGATCCAAGGCTCTGGAGGTCACTGTGGGGACACAAATGGGAAATTGGGGAAGGTTCCGTGGAGGAGGGGTGATCTTTGTGTTGAACCCTGACAGTTGAGTGTGTATTATCCAGGTGGATGAGGGTTCGTGTGAGTGGGAGGGGGGGCTGTGCAGGATCACGGCAAAGGCGTGGAGGGTGTGAAATGTCTCCTCTCATGAGCAAAGGAGCCAAAGTGGATGGAGGTAGTCGTGGAATTAGGCTGCAGCCGCCTGTTGTTCAGCCCACCTCAGTGGGCTGGTGCCTCTGTGAGCTCCATGGGGCCTTGTGGAAGCAAGCTGAGATCCCAGCTAGGCCCAGGCAGGTTCTCCTACGCCTGAGTGAACTTTGGGTCTCCCTGGGCTCCGAGGCTGGACTGGCAGTCTGCACAGGAACGTTATGCTTTTTATCATTTTTGAATTTGAACTGTCAGCCCTTCTCATGGTCACCACAGTGAAAGTGTGTGATGAATATTAATGACTTAATAGATCGGTTAACATCATGCCTGGGGTATAGTAAGTGCTCAATAAATACAAGCTATTAAGATTTTTTAAATTCACTCATTCATTTACTCTGCTTTTAGTCACTCATTTACCCACTGTTCATTCATTCATTCACCCCCATTAACTCATTAATTGGGCACAAATCCATTACAGATCTGTTCTTTGTCTACACTGGGCTTACCTGAGCCCACAGGTGCTTCCAAACTTCAGCATAGGTCAACATAGGCCTGGGAATTCAAACACTCCTGTTTGCCTGTGAGCACAGATACCTTTAATGACAGTAGCACCTCTCAGCCAAACAAGTGACAACAGATGGCACATTGGGGACCTCTTGCAGCCTATAATCACACTGGAGCATCCCTCTCTGAAATGGCCACAGGACACTGAGTGTCTTAACACTGGCACCAACCTTTAACTGAACACCAACTGGATGCCCTGTCTGAGTCTAGAGCCCATGGGTGGCTGTGACAGGTGCAAAGCTGAGGATGAAGAGGCCTGCTCCTTTGAGGACTTGGCAGTGAGAAGCCTGAGCCGTGCCACATTCTTCCATTTATTTATTTATTTATATATCACCTTGCCTTTCCGGAGACTTGGAAAAAAAAAAAAAAAAACCATTGACAGTGTTAGAGGGTGCTGGTTAAGTCTCAAAGCGGTGACTCCTGAAGGAGTTCGGAGGAGGGAGAGAAGTGGGGGCAAGGGCGTCAGGGCGGGCTTCCTGGAGGAGGAGTCCATCAGGTGGGGAGAAGGGCCTGGGCACAGCGGTTCTTGCGGGGAAGCTGAGGGGAGCGGGGCGGCCCCGGGCCTGGAGCGGGCCTGGCTGCCCTAGTCAGGAAAGAGCAGGAAGCCAGAGAAGACGCTGTCCGAGCCTTCGGTGCCCACCATGCCGTTGTAGTCATTGACCCCCAGCCACACCTGCTCACCCGCCTGCAGCTGCAGCAACACACCGCCCGAGCTGACCTGCTTCCTGTTGGACAGGTGGTCACAGAAGGTGGTCACCCTGACGCCACTCCGGTACAGCAGCACGCACAGGTTGGCCGTCTGCGACGTGTGGTACACAAAGTAGTAAAGACCTGGGACTTTGCAGGTGAACTTGCCAGTGCTTGTGTCATAATCGCCCTGCGGGTTGGTGATGGCTACGTTGAACTTGACCAGGCTGTTGGGCGTGGGGTACTGGGATGTCTGCCGTGTGACCGTGAAGACAGACTGGTACTTCTGCTTGTATCTGCCCTCCTCGCCCGGCTCCCCAGGGGGGCCCATGAGGCCGGGAACCCCTGGACTACCGGCCGTTCCCGTGGGGCCATTTTTCCCGGGATGCCCAGGTGTGCCGCGTTCTCCCTTCTGACCCTTGGGTCCTTGAGTTCCAGGGATAGCTGGGATTCCTGGGGAGAGAGTAGGTGGGAAGGAAGTGATGGGGCAGGGGACAGGAACCGGGACCCTGGGTGTCCTCCAGGGGACATTCCACCAGAGTTTGGTCTCCGGAACGCCCTTCCCCAGATGGACTGGATCACCTGGGGGTAAGCGTGCAGAGAGTTGGAGGGAGGCCCTGGTTGGAGTCCGGCCTCCCCCATGGACTTGTTCTCCGAGCGCTAAGACGCTCCCCTGTCTCTTGGCTTCAGTTTCCACATTTACGGTGGAGAGGGTGGGACTCGCCAGCCTCAGGAGGTGTCAGAACCGGGCAGGGTCTCAGCACGTCAGAGGCCTTGACTGTCAACCCACAGCCAGCGTGTGGCCTCAGAGAGCTTCTGTGTGGCCTGCGCGGTGTTTTCTTAAACGTTTTATTTAGAGCCCAACATTAACAAATCCAAACCTCACCTGAAAGTTTTGCTTCTGAGTGTCTCTTGACAAAAATCAGAAGATTGGTCGGAGGCCCATTTCCTGGAAAGCTCATGAAACTTATTCTTTAGGCCCTATTAACTTGCGCTGGCCCCTTCAAGGCCCTTTGCCTAACATTACTCTTAAAATTTTGTCAACTTTTTATGTTGAAGTAATTACAGATTCACAGGAAGTTGCCAAGAAAAAGGGGGGGGGGGGACAAGAAGAGCCCATGTATTCTTTGCTTAGTTTTCCCCAGCGGCACATCTTGCATAACTAAAGTACGACATCAAAACGGGAAAACTCACCTTTGGACGATCCACTTTGCACGTGAATTCATTTGCGTGTGTGTGTGTATAGTTCTAGTACAATCTTGTAGCACGTGTAGACCCCCTTCCCCGCAGTCAAATGTACCTATAATTTTGTATTGTTTTTTAAAGAGAGGCCTCAATATTTTATAAGGTTCAGAGCCCCACAAAACCTGTATCCTTTCCTGAGATGGAACCACCCCGGGCCGGCTTAGAACATGGGAATCACTGGATGAAGCCCAAACAGAAGAGGCCCCCACCAAGGGGGTTGATTTCTCCAGCTCCCCTGGCCCCACTCAGCCCACTGGAGCCCCTATGACTCCTGGGCTGGTTCCATTTCTCTCATATTACAGATGAGGAAACTGAGGCCAAAGACTTGCTCAAGGCCATGCAGCCAGTAGGAGGTGGAGTCAGGATCGAAAATCAAGTCTGGCTGAGTCCCAGTCAGAGGATGTGATTCTTGTGACAGCCCTGATTATCTGAGCCTCTGTGAGATTTTTCTCCCCTTGCCAAACTGTACTCATCTTTTAGGGCCTGGCTCTAGTCTCCTCTTCCAGGAAGCCCTCTCTGGCCAACTCTGCCAGCCCTCATGGCCGCTTCCTACTCCCTTAGGGTTGGGTGTCTGTGCAGACCTATTTGTGACAGATCCTCTATGGCTTGTGAGCCTGTTCGGTCCCGGGGTTAGGAGAGGGGGTTGAGGATCCAACAGATCCAGGCTAAAGCTGTGTGACCCTGGGCAGGTGACCTCCCCTCCCCAAGCCTCTGCTTGCCTAATTGAGGAAAGGATATAATAGAGATCCCAGAGAGCTTCTGGGAGCTTGGAGTGGGAGAAGGCATGTGCTGGGCACCTCCTAGGAAGTGCTCCATAGGGTCAGCTCCTGGTGACGGTTGTCAGTGATGCAGGGCCATGTCTCATCCCTCCAGATATCTTCCAGCAACTGATTGGGAGGGGGAGGACATGCACTGGGGAGGGGCTTGAGAGGCAGGGGAAGGTAGTGACTAAAGGCACTTTGGAGCTGGGCAGGATTCCACGGTGTGACTTGGGCAAGTTCCTCCAACTCTCTGAACCTCAGGTTTGACATTTGTAAAATGGCAGTCAGGCACTTTTAAAAAGGATTTTGGCCTCAGTTTTCTCACTTGCAAAACAGAGTTAACAATTTTATCTACCCTGTAAGGTAAGCATATGCTGAGCATTTGGAACGATGGCTGGTATGTAGTAGGCGCTCAATAATTGGTGGCCATCAGCCACTGAGCTGTGAGATGGCCAGAGGCAGCGTGCGGTATAGGATCTCAAACGACGGCAGAACCGAGAGCCTTATTCGGCTCACCTTGAATTAGAGAATTCCTTCTGGAATGTTGGCAAAATCCCATTCTATTGCCAGGAGAGAAGATGACGGTGGGGAAATTCCTAAGGGTGTTCCTTGCCGCCGGCCTCCCACACCCCTACTGCCTCTGCCAACCCTCCCCCCACCATCACTTCTGCTCAACCTCACCCCAGTCTCACCCACGCTGGCTCCAGACACGCTGCATCCCGGATATGCACCTTCTGACAAACAAGTCGTCCCCGGACTCTGGTGCTTGCTCAGCACCAGGGCCCCTTCATGTTCTCAGCCCCCTTTGCTCATGCTAGGGCTTGCCCGTCAATCTGCAATCCTGACTTCTCACTCCCCATGGCCCAACTACCCAGGATCCCAGGGAGACGGGTGAGCACAGACCTCCCATAAAAACAGTGAGGACAACAGCTATACCACGCATAGCCTACACTTACTTGGGACCTACTATGTGCTGGATGCTGCTTTAGTAGCAACTTGCTTAATCCTCCCCTTACAGCACCCCGTGCAGTAGGTACTACCTCCCCATTTTATAGATGAGGAGACTGAGGCACTCTGCACAGGGAAGTGGAAGGGCTGGGAACTGAAGCCCGGCCCTCTGTGCGTCGTGGACGTTCCCTACATGGGCCCCGCCCCCCCCCCAGGGGTCCGTGTTGCAGGGCAGGTGATGGATGGAGGAGCTGTAATAAACAGCACAGCACTTTAGAGTTTGTCAAAGGTCTTCAGGTGGGTCATCTCCTGTGATCCTCCCTGCCACCTTCTGGGGCAGGTGCTTTTGTTCCCTCCCTGTTGTCAGATGAGAAACTGAGGCACAGACAGGGGAATATGGAGGACCAAGGCCTGGGCTCTGAGAAAAGAGGGGTTACACCTGCTGGGAAAGCTGGACTCTGTCCTGGGAGCAAGTGCGTCCGTAGGGACTGTACTTGTTGCCAACAAGTCGCTGCCCTTCTCCCCCAGGTTAGCGCCAGATGCACACTGTGCCTGCTGCCCCCAGGTCTTAGGTGACCCCTCCCCAGAAGCCCAGCAGACTCACCTGGCTCACCCTTGGGCCCCGGCAGGCCATCGTGTCCGTCCTTCCCTGGGGCCCCCGGCAGGCCTGGCATCCCGGGGATCCCGTAGCAGCCTGTGCTGGCCTGGCCCCCAAGTGGCAGCACCAGCAAGAGCACCAGCAGGTTTAGTCCAAGGGGGAGCCGGGAGCTGGACACCGTGTCCATCCTGGGGAAGGATCTGGGTAGGGAGAGAGCTGAGTTGGCCCCCTGGCCCCTCACTCACCCTCCTCACTGGTCTTTTGACAGCCTTCAGGAGCCTATAGGTCCCTTCCCCAGGCCTCTTGCCCCTTGGGTCCTGGGACCACAGGATGGATGGAGGATGGGGCCTCTTCTTTGAGCCGGGACCTTTAGCTCAGCAGTGATGGGGACCCTCCTTCCTCTCACAAATCAAGCTGTCCCCATGTTTCAGGGAGGTAGCAGGGAGAAACTGCCATTTGCTCCCTCTCAGCCGGGGTCTTGGCCTCACCTGGGGGTGAAAGGATTCTGGTCTGGTCACAGAGGTATCCTCAAATCTGCTTCCCCTCTCCCCGACTGGAGGACACGGTGTCAGAGCGGACACAGCAGAGAGGGCCCAGAGCAGGCTGGGCGGCCCCCTCCCCTCTGCTCACCCTGCCCCCGGTCCCACATCCCCTTTCCCATCATTTTTCCTGACTCAATACTTTCTTTTCGGTACTGAGCCAGGCTGACCCTGTGTCCCCCCCGCCCCGGATCATGAGCGTCTGAAAAGAGGAAATGTCCCCTCCCCCGGATCTGCTGAAGCGTGTGTGTGTGTGTATGTGTGTGTGTGTCCAGTTCAGCCCATCCCTATATGTTGGCATTTACTGTGCTTGAGACTCAGCTATTTTACAATATTCCTAGGAGGAAGTTATAATTCCCCCTTTACAGATGAGGAAACTGAGGCCCAGGGAGGTGAAAGCCCTTACCAAAAGTCACACAGCAAATCCATTCTTGGGGTCCAAAGTCTTGCTCTGCTTAGCCTCTGCTTAGCCTCATATGCACTTGTCAAGTGGCAGGCCTTATTCTAGAAACTTCCATTTGCCCCTCCCATTGGTTATACTTGGAGGTGGACACCCAGGATGGACAAGCTTTGATGGCAAGCAGCCTGCTGTGGTGGGACTCTGGCTACAGAGTCAGTGGCCTCAGATCTTCCAGCCCTGCCACTCCCTTGCTCTGAGGCCCTCAGCAAACCACTGGCTCCTCCAGGCCTCAGCCTTCCCATCTGTATACTGGGTGGTGGGGGAGGCCCAGGCTTCGCATGTCGGTGCCTCTTCCTTTGCTGGGGCCCTTGACGATCCCAGCCTCCCTGCCCGCACCACCTCTGGCACCCCTGCCTCTGGTCTTGGAGCCTGTGGGAGCTGGTGAGGCGTTGCTGGTTGGGGCCAGTTTGGGCAGAGCCGAGAGAGGCTCCTCTCCTCTCTTCCTCTTCTCCTCCTATGAGATTCGGAAGAGGAAGGGGCTGTCGAGCAGTAGAGGGCTCCAGCCCTGACCCCACACTTGCCACCCGTGTCACTCGGGGTGAGGGGTTTGACCTTCCTGAGCATCAGGTCCCCCTCTGTGAATGAGGGGTTCCAATAGCTCCCATGCAGGGCAGTGGTGAGGACCCAGTGTATGATGCATGTACAGGGCTTAGGCTGGTGCCGGGCATGAGCAGGAGTTCAGAGCTCTGTCCCTGCCTCACCAACTGACCCTTAGGGCCTCAGTTTCCCAGTCTGTCCCTCTACCCTGTGGCACAGGGCTGCAGAGTGTGGGATGAGCGCAAGGATGTGAATGTCCTTGACCCTGAAAGTCCCCAGCAGGTGTAGGGCTGGGAAAAGCATAAATGATAGACACAGCACTGGCAGGGGCGCGGGGAGGGGGACCCGAATGGCACCTGGGGCTCCCATCTTCAGTTCTCATCTCGTTTGCGCCTGGGTCTGTCTTGTCCAGCAGGTGGCAGCCTCAGCCCATGCTCAGCCCGCCCTTGCCCCAGCAGCCAGGCCCAGCCTAGCTCTGCCCGTTCCTCCATCCAGCCTGGCCAGTGATTTGCCCAGTGAGGGGGAGGGCGGGCAGGGTGTGGAGTGTGTGGGTGGAATTTAGAATAAGGAGCAGCCAGACTCCCTGCACTCACATTTCTGTAGCCGGGTCTCTTCCACCACTTACGGGGCCCGCACTCCTGACATCTCGAGTCCCATTGCAAGGAAAGGAGGTCTCCACTTTGGGGTCAGGCAGAGCTGGTTCAAATCTAGGTCCTGCCGCTTTCTGGCAGTGTGACCTTGGATAGGGATCTCCTTTCTCTGAACCAGTTAAGAGGGATTGCTGAGATTAAATGCATCAATGGCTAGGAAATGTCCAGCCCATCGTAGATACACAAAGATGGGTTTCTTTTCCCAGTCTGTGGGAGAGTGTGTTCTGGGCAAGGAGGCAGAGAGCTGGGGCAGAGTGGAGGCCTGAAGGAGGCAGAGAGGCCGTGAGGAGTCCAGCACTATGCTGGGGCTACAGAGGGGTCACTCTCTTCTCCCCAAACCCCAGAGGCTGTCGGTGGGGGCAGGGCAGGGCAGCCCCAGGGGAGGGTCTTGGGTGTATGTCAGAGGCCAGAGTGCTGGGGAGGGGGTGGTATGTGAGGACTCCCAGGCTGCTTGTGTGTCACTTAGTGGGTGGGAGAGTGAGGAGGACGTGCACACCTGCGTGTCACCTGTATCCCAAGTACGACTGTGGGTTTGAGGGTGTAACTAGCGTGCACGTCCAGGGGTGTGCACCGTGTATCTAAGGGCCTGGGTTGGTGTGCCCGAAGAAGGGGATTCCTGTGCCCGTGTTTCAGTGGGAAGTAGGCCGGTCTCCATGGGGGAATGTGGGTCACGTGCAACCTGAGGAAGACGGGTGTGCCTGCGTGGTGTGCAGGTGTGTGATGTGCGCACAGCACAAAGCACAGATGGCTTCCTTTGAGAAAATGTGCAGGGCATTGGACAGCCTAGGACTGAACTCCCGGTCTCCTTATTGTCTTCACATACAGAGGACATAGCGAGGCTTCTTGCTTCCGAGTGTTCCTGGACAGGCTAAGTGGGACCCTGGGAAGGCACCATGAGAATTCCAGACCTCCTCAGTTGCAGCCCGGGAGGGATGCCCAGCGAGCAGCAGCCCCAGCCTCACATGCCTGCCTGAGTGGAAGCCCAGGGCCGGACTCAGGAAGCCTGGCTTTGGGGAGGACTGCTGGCTGCCCTTGGGCCGATTACCACCCCTCTCTGAGTCTTGCCCATGTTTTTCTGGTTCAAGGTTGGAAAGCATGTGTCAGGCCGTGGCTGTGGAGGCTGGCAAGGGTCGCGGTTAAACACGCAGGCTTGGGTAAGTAAGCCTTACTAGCCTCACTTGGCTAGTAAGATTTGGGTTCAGACCCCAGCTCCTCTACCTAAACGCTGACCTTGGGCCTTATATCCAGCCCCAGACTCCAACCTGCTTCGTTATCTGTAAAATAGGGTCGTGATACCCACCTCACCCCTCAGCTGTACAGATTAAACAAAACATAATAATACCTAGGACTTACTCAGCCCTTACTCTGACTCAGGAACGGCTCTGCAATTTTCATATATTAAGTCACTCAATCCTCTCAACAACCCTTTGAAGTAGGTGCCGTTGTTATTCCCATTTTACAGATAAGGAAACTGAGTTCACCGAAGTTATATAATATGCACACGGTTGGACAACCGGTAAGGGGTGGCCCTAGGTCCTAGGACTCCCAGGACCTGCTAAATACCTGCTGTAAAATACAAAACGCAGGCCTGCCTCGTAAGCACTCCGTAACTGTCGTCCTTATGCTCCCTCCCAGTGCCCAGTGTAGCAACTCAACAGACGCTCAACAGACATGGCCTCAGGTATTTATTGTAGGAAGGGTTCGAAGAGATCAATCTCCTTACAGCATGCAGCCAGTGGCAAGTTCTAGGGGCCCCGGGAGCCAGCCCTCTCCCTTCAGACAGCTCAAGCAACAGCACCCCCAGGCAGAGCAGACCATAGCAACCAGAGAGGTGGAGTGAGCGGGCCAGAGTCACACAGAAAAGGAAGCATGTGAGGCCAGGGTCGGGAGGCTCCTTCCCTGGTTCAGATGGATGGGAAGACGAGGAAGCCACTGAAGACGCTGTCCACCTCAGGGCCCTGGTAAATCCGGCCCTGGGCGGGGTCTCTTTCAATCCAGACCCGATCGCCGCGCTGTAACTTGAGAACCGTGCTCCCGGACACCACCTGAAAGATTCCCTTGCTGTTGGCGTCACAGAAGCCCAAGGAGCGCTGGGCCTGGTCCCTCCCAGAGGACACGATGGACAGGCAGATGTCCCACTTGGACACCACCTGGAAAGTGAAATAGTAGTAGCCGGACACAGCACAGATGAACTGGCCCGTGTTATTGTGGTACGGGCCTTCCTGGTTGGTGACGACCGTGTCGAAGATGACGACGTTGCCACTCATTGGTGGGTTCCGCCTGATGGCCGAGAAGGCTGGCCGTGGCTGGTCCTTGATGTTGCCCGGGTTGCCCTTGATGCCTTTCACTCCCGGGGTGCCAGGGAGACCCAGGGAGCCACTGGGCCCAGGGAAGCCCATGTTGCCAGGGTTTCCAGGGGGCCCAGGGTCCCCCTGGTCTCCTTTAAGGCCCCGGATGCCCGTCCTGATGCCAGGTGCCCCTGTGGGGGAGAAAGGCCAGATCTGGAGTGAGAGTCCAGTGTTCCCTAGTCCTCAGGGAGATGGGAGCTGGGAGATGGCCCGACTGCTGTGCAGTGGAGGATGGGGGAGTGCCTGGGCCTTTAAGACCTTGACTCTGGCTGGCTGTGTGACCTTGGGCAGATGTTTCAACCTCTGAGCTGCAGCTTCTTTATCTATCAAGTGGAAAGAAGTGCAAACAGGCACTTGGGAAGCTGTCAGGTCCTGGCAAAAGCAGGACACTGGCTCGTCCACTGTGCTTCTGGCCGGCCGTGAACTCCACACCCCGCTGGGCCACTGACCCCGATCTCTTTAGGTCAGGACTACGTACAGGACGCCTGGATGCAAATGCTTGCAAGTGTCTCTGCAGATCTCTCTGGCCTGCTGCCGACTGGGAGGTTCAAGAGAATTCCCTGAGACTTCCTTCTCCCACTCTGGGCATGTCCTCCTCTCCCTTCTCCTTCACCCCCAACCTGTTTTCTAGACTGTGAGTTTCTGATGCCAGAAGGGGCTGGCAATGAGGAAGCAGGGACAGAGTTGGGTGTGGGGGGCTGGAAGGAAGCCGAAAGGATAGTTGCCATCAGTCGATCCTCTCTGTGTGCCAGGTGGGGTTATTTCTTCGGTTTACAGATGAGGAAACTGAGGCTCAGAGAGGGTCAGTAACTTGCCTGAGGTTACAGAGCAAGAAAAGTCTCCTGAGTCTAAAGGCTAGCACCTTATTCGTTCTGGTAACTTAACAGCCCAGGAGTGTGCACTTTTCCAAGACCTTTCTCATTCATTGCTTGTAGTGGTCCATCCTCCAGGGAAGGAAGGTGAGGCCAAAGAAAGAGGACTCAGGCGCCTGGGTGGCTCAGTTAAGCGTCTGACTTCGGCTTGGGTCATGATCTCACAGTTTATGAGTTCAAGTACCACATCTAGCTCTGTGCTGACAGCTCAGAGCCTGGAGCCTGCTTTGGATTCTGTGTCTCCCTCTCTCTCTCTCTCTGCTCCTCCCCTGCTCACTGTCTCTCTCTCCTTCAAAAATAAATAAACATTAAAAAAAGAAAAAAAAAAAAAAAGAAAGAGAACTCAGGCAGTAAGGGGGATATGGAGGGGCCTGGCAGCCTGGGGACATGTCCAGAGAGAAGACTAGGCCCCCTCAGCCTCTGGGACCAAGTGTAGAGTGAGCAGGCATCACGTGGGGGCCCAGGTAGATTCCCGCTTCTTGGTGCCACCCCCAAGTCTCCACCCTGGAGGCCAGGCCAGGCCAAGGGAGGAGGGGCTGGGGTCCAGAGGGAGGTACTCACCTGGCTCCCCTTGCTCCCCCTTGAGGCCTGGCCGTCCAGGTCGGCCAGGCGCTCCTGGGGCCCCAGCCTTCCCATCTGGTGCTCGGCACACATCCTCGGTCACTGTAAAGGTCAGGGATGTGGCCAGCACGCAGACCACCAGCCAGCCCCATGGGGCCTCCATGATGCCACTGTGGAGACATGGGCCAGAGTGGGCATCACACCCTCACACACACCCAACTCATACATTGAACCCTACGCCCACAGTGTTCTGTACACATCCCCCCACCACCGAGGCACATACACTCCCTCGAGGGCCTCCGAAGTCTGCCTTCCACCCAGCTCCAGGGACCCCGCACACATACGCAGAACCAGAAATTTGCCCAGACACACATACACACACACACACACACACACACACACACACAGCTGAGCACACCCACACAGTTACATACTCAAACACACAAACACAGCCTCTCATCCCACACCTGCACACCACGGCGAGCGAACTCAAAATCCACTGCACGCTCCTGGAGGCACAAACCGACACCCAAATAGACTCCACCTCTCACTCCCCCAGACACACACATTCATATACTCCTACCGATGATCAATCCCATTGAACAAATATTTATTGAGCGCCTACGCCTTATTTAATTCACACTCTCTCACCCAGATGGCAGAGCTGTGCATACGCACAGGGATTCACAACCCCCTGACACAACACATGTGCTCACTCCCCTACACATTTGGCCCCTTTCAGCACCCGCTGTACCCTCTACGGGGACCCCTCTGCTGGCTCCAACACCCCTAGCCTCTCCCCAACTTCCTGTGTTTTGAGGGGCCGAAACCTGGGAACTCTGGCTAGAGCTGATGTGTCTATATTACCACCTCCCACCGTCTCCCAAACCCAAGGAATAAAGGTCCCCCCCACTCACTTATTCCGGATCTTGGATCAGTGCCCCTTGCAACCCTGTCCTGGCACAGAACCGGCTGACAGTGTTCTCCCTCCCTCCCGCCTCGATTGTCCAGCCTCCTAGGTCAGCTCCCCGGGCCCCCACCCCCTCAGGCGAGGGCCTCACCTGCCTCAGCTGGCAGTCAGTTCAACTGGATGCTCCTGTCCTCCACCCAGGGACCCCTGTGGGACACCCAGCAGGGGTGGTGCCTGTCTTGCTGTGGCCAAGTTTCACATCCCTTCTGACTTCCCCTTCTCCTTCCCTGGACCTGCCCCCAGCATGGCCCCAGGGGTCAGAAGCCTACCAGGGACATTTTGAGCAGACCTCAGCAAGACTGAGACACTGAATGTCCTACCCCAGCCGCAGCTGGCGTGGGGGCAGGGACAGCAAGGCAGGAGTCTGCAAGGATGGAGGCGGGGGGGTGGGTGGGTGGGTACTGGGGGGATGTGAGAACCAGAGAGGCAGAGAACATCAGGGCTGAAGGAATTTTTTAAAAAGTCAGGAACTTGGACTGATCGTCAAAAGCTTGGAAAATACAGAAGAATACAAAGGGCAGTGTGGTAGTGATGGGAAGCTCAGTAATCAGCTTCTTAGACCTGCCACTTCCTAGCTGCCCTTGGGAAGTTACTTAACCTCCCAGGACCTCAGTTTTCTTTTTTCTTTTAAACTTTTTTTTTTTTTTTTAACATTTGTTTAGTTTTGAGAGACAGAGCATGAGCGGGGGAGGGGCAGAGAGAGAGGGAGACACAGAATCCCAAGCAGGCTCCAGGCTCCGAGCTGTCAGCACAGAGACCGACGCGGGGCTCAAACCCACAAACCATGAGATCATGACCTGAGCTGAAGTCAGGGGCTTAACCGACTGAGCCGCCCAGGCACCCCAACGGGGCCTTAGTTTTCTTAATCATAAACTGGGAATGACGGATTCTACCTCATCAGATTATTATAACATTTTAATGACATAAAGTACATACAAAACTTGGCACATGGTGAACATTTAATAATTAGCTTTTATCGACATTTAAAAAACAGCAACAGGGGCGTCTGGGTGGTTCAGTCGGTTGAGCCTCCGACTTCGGCTCAGGTCATGATCTCACAGTCTGTGAGTTCAAGCCCCACATTGGGCTCTGTGCTGACAGCTCAGGGCCTGGAGCCTGCTTTGATTCTGTGTCTCCCTCTCTCTCTGCCCCTTTCCCACTCATACTCTACCTCTCTCTCTCAAAAGTAAATAAACACTTAAAAAATTATAAAAAAACAGCAACAAAGCCCATGAATTCTACCATCTAGAGAGTTACCGTTACCTTTTGGCCGGATCATCTAGCCTTACTTACTTATGCTGACAGGGTGCTCACCACCTGTCAGCCCATCTCACTTCACCAGTTTGGACCTGGGAACACTCTTCTTTGGATTGAGCTACTCTGTCTCTCCCAGACTGGAGACCGATGTGTTCAGTCCTCGGCTGACCATGTCTTTCTGCTTCTTCCCATGATCATGTTTGGTTTTTGGGTGTGTGTGTGTGTGTGTGTGTGTGTGTGTGTGTGTTTTCTTTCCTGAGTATTTTACCAAAGGGAAGAGGGGAGGAAGAGGAAGAGGAAGAGGAGAAAATGGAAGGCTATTGACCTGGGCAGATGGAGATGGGCTAGGGCCGACATTTTCAAGCTTCTGGGACTCCTTTTTCATTTGCAATCTTGAGTGGCACCCCCAGTATGTATTCGATAGATACAAATGGGGGTTCTCTGGATAAGAGTGTGGGGGCCCAGAGCAACTCCTGCCAGCCCCTCTCTTGCCCCCGGGGATTCAGGAAGTTAGGAGAGATGGAATCTCATGGGCCATGCCCACATATAATCACCGTGTGACCTTAGGCAAACCACATCATTTCTCTAGGCCTCAGTTTCTCTATCTGTAAAACGGGGATGATACAGGCTCCTCATTGGGTGGCTGAGGATCCTCTGGGGAAGTTGATGCTATCAAACACCACATTAAAATAAGTCATCATTATGAACAATACCTGTGTGACCTTGGGCAAGTTACCTAACCAGTCTGAGCCTCACCTTCTCCATCTAGCAAGGCGAGGGAGTGGTGGGAGGCAGGAAGATTGCGCCAGGTGGTCTGTGACACCTGATCCAGCGCCATCTTCTTTGATTATAGTGTGTCAGCCTTGCTTTCCTGCAAGAGGAGTTAGAAATATCACATGTCAGGGCACCTGGGTGGCTCAGATAAGTGTCCGGCTTCGGCTCAGGTCATGGTCTCACGGCTCGTGAATTCGAGCCCCGCATCGGTCTCTCTTCTATCAGCACAGAGCCTGCTTCAGACCCTCTGGCCCCTTTCTTTCTGTCCTTCCCCCGCGTGTTCTCTCTCTCTCTCTCAAAAATAAATAAACATTAAAAAAAATTAAAAAGAGGGGCACCTGTGTGGCTTAGTCGGTTGAACGTCCGACTTCAGCTCAGGTCGTGAACTCATGGCTCATGAGTTCGAGAGCCCCAGATGGGGCTCTGTGCTGACATCTCGGAGCTCGGAGCCTGGAGCCTGCTTCAGATTCTGTATCTCTCTCTCCTCCTTTCTCTCTGCCCCCCTCGCTAGTGCTCTGTTCTCTCTCTCTCTCAAAAATAAACTTAAAAAATTTTTTTAAATAAAAAGCAATTCGAAAAAAAGAAATATCACACGTCACATAAAGACCAGAGACAGAAACACTTGCCCAAGGTCACAAAGGAAGTAGCAGAGTTGGCATGAGGAAAAACCAAATACTGCGAAAGGCTTCTCACAGCATAGTTTTCAAAACTTGAAATACACCATCCTTAGAGAAATACATAGTGAGCACACGTGAATGGATTTTTTCCCCCAGCTTATTAATGAAGGAAACGGCAGGACAACCAAACCAGTTCAATGAAGGATGTGAGAAGAAAATATTTATATGTACCTATGTATGGAGAGAGAGAAAAGAGAGATTCAGTAAAAACAAAACCAACAATAACCCCAAAACTAGAATTCTGGAATATTCATCAGCTTGCTAAGTTAGATGCAAAACTGGTTAATGTTTATAGGGCAATAAAATCGTAACGTTGGGGGGTTGTCTTCTCTATTGGAAAGAAATCATTTGCATGATTTCTTCACTGGCCAAAAATGATTTGTAACTTATCAGTCTTCTACCAGCCAACGGCGATCTTTACAGAGCCTGGACCCTGATCAATAGTAAATAATAAGTCAAGTGAAGTGACATTCCCCTAGAGTGTCAGATGACCCTTAGGAGGACTTGTTAGACAATGTTTTAATTTGACTTTGAAAGGACGCTGGTTATCTATTTGCCTTATTTCCAAGTGTTGGATGATTTTACTTATCAGGCTGTTGCAAGAGTATAAACACTGCTAAAGAAATAAAAGTCATCGATAGTAATGAACATATCATTAGTGTGAAAGTAAACGGGTCAGCGATAGCCCTGTGAATGTCACAACAGGGACATGTTCAACCAGAGGGGATGGATGGTATTCCTCCTCTTTTCCCGGAGCTCGGACTCCTGGAGGGGAGGCAGGAGAGGGAGGGATGAGAGCCCCCGCCCTGTAATGCCTGTGGAGTCACAATCCATGAGGCCCAGGTCTAGTTAGGAGTTCGAGTAAGAACCAAAATCTCCATTTCTTTATGGTAGAGTCACTTCTCACCCGAGGGTTGCTTGGGTTCCAAAAATCAACATATAAGGCAAAAATTGTAAATGGTCAATATTACCACTGGAGAAAATGATCTTAGGAATGCAGCATGTTGGAGACCATATGATCACTTCTCTATAGCCCTATGCTGTCAGTTTTGGCTTTGACCTTAGAACAGAGTTCTCTTTCTTCAGTTGGGTACCAGCTGGCTAATGTATATCCCCCTCACCCCCCACCCCAGAGCAGGAATTGAATCTTTGAAGACTGGAATCACACAGTGCTGAGGTGTTTCGACCATGGTGGGGAGGGTGAGGGGGGTGCTCATGGGATCTGGGACACACTTGGGGACAGCGGGTCCATTCGGGTCTCCCTGTCCATGCTCATTCCAGAAATAGGCTCCTGGAGGGCGTGAAGTGAGGGCGGTACCCCCGCTACCTTATTTAAATTGGTATTTGTAACTCTTTCTCTCTCTGAATCTTATTAGGCAAAATGCAGACAGTCAACTGTTATAAAACGTGGCTCTGAAGTTCTTGTATTTCTTTTTTTTTCATTAAAAAATTTTGAGGTATCATTTACATACAGTAAAATGCAGAAATCTTAAGCGCACTGCTCAGCGGCTTTCCGTGCACAGGAATACATACCCTTTACCACCACCCAGATCGAGATACGAACACATCCTTCACCTCAGCAGGTTGCCTAGGGCGCCCCCTACCGCCAAAGCGAACGGCATTCTGACTTCTGTCGCCACCGGTCACTTCTCCCTGTTCTTGAACTTCCATGTAAATAGAAATCATTCAGTGTGTGTTCTTTCGTGCTGGCTCCTCTCACGTCATATGCTTGTGAGACTCATCCGTGTGATGGCGGGTCTGTTCGTTTCTTATTGCCGAATAGTATTCTTCCATTGTATGCATTTATCACACCTTATCTGGCCCTTCTCCATTGGTGGGTATTTTTGGTCATGATGAATAAAGCTGCAGGAGAACCTGCTGGTACAAGTCTCCCCCCGCCTGTCCAGCCCCTGAGCCTACAAGCCATCCACTCTGCTGTGCTGTTCGAGCACCACGAAGGAGGCATAGCGTTTACGCCCATATCTTCCCCTTCCCCTGCCTCACACCTCTCTCTTCAACACCCCCTCCCTCAAAAAAAATGCAAACCTCCTGGACCCTCTTTGCCTGAATTTCTTTTTCTCCTTCTCCCCCTCTACTCCCCTTGCTCTTTATTATGGAGATTACCTTAATCACCTCTTTGTGGGGGGCTAACTCCTTCCCCTCCTCCTGGGCCTTCCCGGGTCTCTCCTCGTATTCTCCTTCTTCCCCACCCAATAAGATCAGGCTTCTCCTTGGCAAGGTTGGGGGGAGGGTTGGGAATTGGGGAGGGAGAGCTGTCAGAGGCTGACACTCGTCTCCAGTGCCCACTCTTTATTCTTTGCCTCTCTCGGCAGATAAAAGCGCTTTGGGGGATTGTCTTCTGAAAAACGGAGGGGATTGTCAACAACAAATAATTTGTTGGGGGGATGAGAGGCAGCATGGGTTCAAATTCAGCATCTGCCCTCTTTTTGGTATGTGCTTTTGCATGAGAGAACTCCTGTGTCTGGGGTGGCAATTGGCCCCTCAAAACTGGGACAGGTGTAGCTTGTCCCTGGTGTGGGGCAAGCACTTAGCAAAAGTCCTGTCTCCTTCTTCCCTTACCTGCCAGACAGGGGGCTGGGGCGCACTGGCCAGTTGAGAAGTTTGGGAAAGAAAATGTGAAAGGGAGACAAAACAAGGCAGAAGCAATTTTGCTGGGGAAGGGTGAAGAAAAACAGGGAGAAAACAAGCCCCCTCCAACGCTGGTGCCAGCTGGAGCCCAGCATCCTGGACGCCCGGAGGGGCCCGGGGGAACCCTGGGAGAAGCTCCCCACGACAGGAAGATCTAACAGGGACAGGCAGGAAAGGTGTTAGTGGAAGCCACGAAGCATGCGGGTAGGTGAGAGGTGAAAAGATTAAGGGGATTAAGAGAGTGTGGGACACAAACAGAGCAGGCTGTGGGAAGCCGCAAGGACATAGAGCCTCTGCCTTCTGGTGGTCTGGCCCTGGGTCCTGAGGGCCATGGGGACCCACCGCAGGGGGACGTGGCACCTAGAAGGCCAGAGGGATGCCCACTTTCAAGGAGCTCACATAGATGCAAGGGTTGCAGGAGACTGGCCAAGGAAAGTGCCCCCCCAACCATGCAGAAGTGATCTCCCCCATTCTGCAATTATCAGTCTTGGGGTGTTTTGAAATTGGAGCTGTATCTTGGTGTATTTGCAAGGTGTTAACTGTCACTCCTTAGTAAGCCCAACCACTAGGCTTGCAGAGACAACTCCAGGCAGCTAGTACTAGGACAAGCACCTTTTATAGATGAGGCGACCACGGCTCAGAGAGGGTAAGTGATTCTTATAAGGTCACACAGCCAGTAGGTGGAGAGTTATTTCTACCACATCAGAAACCTTTTTGAAAATGTTCCACTGGCACCCTAGGGATGGGGGCTTTACAGCAGAGACTCTGAAAGGGAGAGGAGCATGGAGGAGAAAAGGATTGGGTAGGGGCACTCTGAAGGCAAGATTTGCCTTGTCACAAATTTACCTCCCCTGGGTTGGGCATTTTACGTATATCATCCCACTTAATTTGCACAGTATCCTAACAGGGTAGCATTTCGATTCTTTTTCAAAGGTGAAGAAACTGGTGAAGTGACTTGCTCATGAGTCCAGGGTTGGCAGATTTTAACAAATAAAAATACTGGATGTTCAATTAAATTTGAATTCAGATAAATACCAGGATGCATAAGATATACCTGTACTAAAAACTATTTGTCCTATATTTTCTCTGGCAGCTACAGAGGCCCACAGCCTGGTGGCCATTGTCCTGCATCTCCCAGAATCACTAGGAAGCCAATCTTGGCAAAGAAGTGTGGACTGAAGGAATGGCTCCTCTCTGCCTCCCAGGTGAAGATGAACCTTTGTCCCTGCCTAGGGTCCCCGTTACTGCCGTTGTGGGCCAGCCAAGTTTCTCCACCGTGACCCCTACATCATTGCTATAGCAGGCTGTCCTCTGGGGTCTCTCTTCCTGCCCCAGACTTTCATCAGGAGAGGCCACAGTGGGCTGGAGGCAGGGGGTTTGGGTTCTATTTCCAGCTCTGCTGGGTGCCATCGGACAAACCACCCTTCTGGGCCTGTCTTTCCGTCTGTAAAAAAGAGGGAGGAGGGGTGCCTGGGTGGCTCAGTGGGTTGAGTTTCTGATTTAGGCTCAGGTCATGATCTTGCCGTTTGGGGGTTTGAGCCCCGCAGTTCATGGCTTTGAGCCCTGCCTTGGGGTCTGTGCTGATAGCTCAGAGCCTGGAACCTGCTTTGGGTTCTGTCTCCTTCTCCCTCTCTGCCCCTCTCCCCCCTCCCTCAAAAATAGATAAACATTAAAAAATTAAAAAAAAAAAAAAAAAAGGGAAGGTGGAGTTGAACCAAAGCAGTGCTTCTCTCCGGTCAGAGTCAAGGAGCCGGTTATGGATACCGTTGCCTGAACTGCACCCCTCCCTACTGCTTCAGAACCTCTGGCTTCCGCGTTTATCATGGGTACCCCAGGTGACCCAGGCAGGCAGGTCAGCACCTTTCTGGAGCTCTGACTGCAACTGAGGATCTTTCCAACCTTGACACATTGGCTGGGTCCACCTTTGGACATGACCTTTCTGCATCTGACAAGCAGAGATCGAGGGCTGAAGGGTCTAGAAGGGCCTCGATGAAGCAGGAGAGGGGGGCAAGTCCAGATATACTGGGTCGGGGCATGAGGGAGGGAAGGTCACTAAATCTCCCCTGGGGATGAGACATTTCCGGCCTGGGAATCCAGAAATATTTCTTACATTTGAGTAGAGATTTATGTTTTTTGCAGCCCCTGCCTGGCTCATATGATTCCCCGCCAGGTTGTTAGTCCCACTGATGGGAAGACCAAGGCTCAGGGAGGGCAGTGGGTTCCCCGTGTCACACAGCAGAGCTGGTCTCCTGTTCTAGTCTCTGGGACCAGGACTCCACCCACGAGCCCCACCTTCCAGATGGAAGGTCTCTGGAATAGACAGTGTCCTGTTCCAGTCCCTTCCCTCCCCAGGCTCCTGGGTTCTGGGCACTGCTTTCTTCACTGTGATGTTCTGAGGCCCGACTCTTGTCCCTCCGGCAGCTCACTGTGTCCCACACCCCCCTGAGCTCAGGTCCAACCACCAATCACCCTATCTCCTTTCCCTGACCCGGGGCATGCCCAGGGACACATGGCGAGCCCCCACGCAGAGCCGGGATCGGGTGCAGGTCTGGGGTGCTCCAGCTCACACTCATTTTTCCACCTGCAGAGCTGCTCCAGAATTTAGGCTAACGACAGCTGCTTCTGCCCTGTTTCCTCCCCCTCTTCCAGCCCTCTGCTGATTACAAATAAACACCCGGTCTACGCGGGAGAGTAATTAACTCTCCAATGTGGGGAGAACTAATCAGTCTGGAGTTTGCTGCAGGTGGGAAAAGCGAAGGCTTTTCCTAAGTAGTATGCAAATGACACGCGTAGTATGCAAACCAACCTCTCTGGGCTCCTGGGAAAGGCCGCCAGAGCCTCAACCCCTGGCTGCAGAGGAGAGGCTCTGGGAACGGTGGCCCGTGGCCCGAGCGGCTGGGGACCTCAACCTTCAGGTTTAGGGGGGCTGAAGGGGTCAGAGTAGGAGTGGGGGTTCACCTTCGTGGTTCCCCAGCACCCCTGTGTCTGGAGCACTGGGGGGCGGGGGGGGGGGCTGGAGGGGAAACGGGCTCAGAGCTCAGAGAGGACTGGCTTTCAATCTGGGTCCCGCTGGTCGTCATCTATGTGACTTGGCCAAGTCACTTCCACATTCCTGAGCCTCGGTTTCCTTGTTGAAAGATGGGGATAAAAACGCATACCTTTTAGGCTTGTACTGACAACTGGACAATACATAAAGTGCCTAACATGATTGGTACTTAGTAGGTGTTTAGTAAATAGGAACTCATTTCAGAAAGCATCAAGATATATATGCCCATAGCATCCCTGTGGCCATGTGCTGCCTAGTCAGGGCCCAGTCCCCCTGGGGGCTCGTTTTGGGGGCATGGTCGGCCTTGTGATATATGACTTGAAAGCCTTCAGGAATGGCCCTCTTTCTCCCAGGCACGTAGGTCTCCTGTCTTGGCTGAAATTCTGCACTGGGCCTACGGTAAGAGAGTGAAGCTCCCTGAAACCAAAATTTCCGGAGGCATTCTCTCTCAGGATCGTGCAAGCGCAGAATCGACCCCAAGAGTGAGCACCTGCTTAAAATGCTGTGCTCCAGGCATCTCGCCCACTTCCCGCTTGTCTAGGTCCTGCTGAATCTCCATCATCTCTCAGCATTAAGCATTGCCCTTTAACATTGCAGGCATAGGGGGCATGAGGACATTTTCTGGGTCATAGAAATATTTTATATCCTAACCAAAGTGTCAGTTGCATGAATGTATACCTTTGCCAAAATTCATCAAATGGTACATTTAAGTTATACGCATTTCAACATATGTAAATTTTACCTCAATAAAACATAATTTAGAAGTAAATAAAACATAGGTATCTTCTGGGAGATACCACACATTAATGTACAGTGATGATGTTGATGACCAAAGTGGTCATCCAGCTTCTGTTGTATACCTCTTGTGATGGGGAGCTCACCACCTAACGGAGCCAGGGCATCACTTGTTTGGCAGTGGGATTGGGATTTGAACCCAGATCTGACTCCAGGGTCCAAGGCCTTGGTGTCGACTCTACTTACTCTCCTAGGACTGTATGTGTTCTGGAATTGTCATAGGTGTGATGTCTGAAATGCCTGTCACTTGTGGAGAGATATTAAGAGCTCTTGCACATCTGGAGACACAGGTGAATTGCACTTCCCCAGCCCATCCTAGTGGCCAGGTAGGGTCTGGGCTAGTTCTGTGCAATGACGTTGAGCAGAGAGACATCCGTGATACAAATCCTCCAACATGCTCTTGCCCTGCCGCTGTTGTAGAGCCCTCGTGTTGCAAGGGTGGAGCCACAGGACCCATGTGTCCTGGCTTGCCGAGTGTCTTCATGGAGGACAACTATCCTGGAGAGTCATCTCGACCACAACAGGCTTTGCAGGAGTGATGAGCAAACGTTGCTGGTGTCAAGCCACTGAGGTGTGGGTTGTCACTACAGCGTAACTTATCCTGACCGATGGACCCAACATAGAATGGCATGACATTGATATTGTTGCTGAGCTCATAGTCTTAGTCATTGCCCTCTTCCTTTTCATGTTTAGGACTGTCATTGTCATAACAACACGGTTATAGAATGCTTCAGGTGGCTGATCTCTGCTGAGCTGTCCAGGGTCCTGTCCATGGCCTGAGCCCCCACCACTGCCCGGACTTTCATCAGTTCTACGCCATCCAGGCTGGGCACCCGGGATTCTACAATGAAGAATACCCAGACCCACCTTTGGAGAGCTTACATTCTGTGGGGGGAGGCATACATGAATAACTCCCAAAGTGAGCAGGTCATGGGGTGCCAGAGACACCTAGAAACCAGAGGTGGGAGCTCCCAATGGGTAAGACAAGAGTCACTCTAGTGCAGTATCTTGGGAAACTCCTTGGAGGAGGAGGAAGGGTTGGAGGAAGAAGATGGCAGCAGTGACTCCCTTCCTGGGTATTCATAGGATCTCATCATGACTCAAGTCTGAGTCCTAGTTCTTCCACTTCCCATCATATGATGCCAAGCAGGCATTTTCCCTCCTAAAGCCTTGGTTTTCTCATCTGTAAAATGGGGACAATAGAAGTACATCTCATAGGGTTGTCATGAGAATTGAACAAGTTAATATACATAGAGTGCTTTACTCAGTGCCTGGCATATAGCAATTGCTCAATAAACAGCTGTTATTACAACCTCATTGGGCCCTTGCAACAACCCTGCAAAAGAATAGAAATAACTAGGATTATCTGCTTTGCAGATGGGAACAAGAGGCTCAAAGAGGGCAAATGAGTTGTCTAAAACCCACGGCTAAGAAATGCCTGAGCATGGACTGGATGCTGGGGCTGCCTTTAACCAGAGCCCGTCTGGGGTTGGAATTTGTATCCTCAGACCTGGAGCCTCACTGCTCCCTCCCTCCCAAACTGAGACTCCGTCCTCATTAAATACTAACTCCTCTCCTCCCCTCCCCCAGCCCCTGGCAACTACTATTCTACTTCCTGTCTCTATGAATCTGACTACTCTAGGGACCTCATGTAAACAAAATCATACAACATTTGTCCTTTTTTGTCAGGCTTATCTCCCTTAACGTCCTCAAGTTTCCTCCATGTTGTAGCAGGAGCCGGAAATTCCTTCCTTTTTAAAGGTGAATAATATTCCTTTGTGTGTATATTTCATATTTTATCCATTCATTCACTGATGGGCACTTGGGTTGCTTCTGCCTTTTGGCTATTGAATAATGCTGCCACAAATGTGGGTGTATCTACTAGAGTGACCCCTCACGTGAGACCCCACTATAGCCACCACCTCAGTGCTTTGCCAGGATCCACGGTTGCCAGGGACCCAGGAACCAGACCCCCACCCAGCCCACCACACACTTGCTGTCCTGTCAGCTCCATGCCTTTGCGGTCATGGTTCCTCTCTGCCTGACCTGCCCTTCTACACCATCTCCATGGTCCAAATCCACCCATTGCCCAAGGCTCATCTCGAATTAACCACCCTTCCGGGAAGCATTCTCTGCCCTCCGTTGCCCTCTCCCGTCCCTAAGTACGCAACCCTCCATCTATCCCTTGCTTGAGTCCCTGAATGCTTTAAACCTTAGATTGTTGTTATCTGTGCCTGATCTCACCTACAGCCTCCCTTCCAGAATTGGGAATTTCCTTTAAATACTGTTGAGATGATTTCCCCTTGAAGCAAAGCAAAAATGAGAGTTCCCCCCACCAAAATGTGTCCAGCGTAGGTGACCAAAGAATCTTTGGTTTATTGCACCACTGCGACAAATTAGAAGTAATGTGGTTTCCTGGGTCTTGCCACACTCTGACTTTTCAAGCTAGAAAAGGCAGCAGAGCCAAGAGTTAAGTACTCCTCTTCTGAATGGGGCTTAGAACTGAACAAGCCCTGGGGAGGTAAAGGTGGGAGCCCCCTGGGAGCTGGCCCAGCACGGAAGGCCAGAGTGAAGGGAGGTGAGCAGGGAGGAAATGGTGGGCGAGAGCTCGGGTGGCCTCATCTTGCTTCGTTGATGGGGATCTGAGCCCTGGCTCCACCCCAGAGGCTGGTCCATAAGGCGTGATTGAAAATGGGGCCCAGGGGGCGCCTGGGTGGCGCAGTTGGTTAAGCGTCCGACTTCAGCCAGGTCACGATCTCGCGGTCCGTGAGTTCAAGCCCCGCGTCAGGCTCTGGGCTGATGGCTCGGAGCCTGGAGCCTGTTTCCGATTCTGTGTCTCCCTCTCTCTCTCTCTGCCCCTCCCCCGTTCATGCTCTGTCTCTCTCTGTCCCAAAAATAAATAAATCAAAAAAAAAAAAACGTTGAAGAAAATGGGGCCCAGGCATAACCAAGTTCCCATCAAGAGAGCCTGTTAGCTATGTCCTCCCCAAGAGAAAAAATGGGGGAGAGCAGCGGTGGGGGGACAGGGGACACAGACTCCCCTTTTTCTCTGGCCTAGCCCATGATCCCCAGGTAAGAGACTCTTATTTTGTTTGAGATGCCTGGAAAGGAGGATCCTTGTGACTAGACCTCATGACAGTTCAGGAAGGGTCATAACGGACATTGAATTCCTTGATCCACATAGAAACCTCAGCAGACTGTGAATCCTGGAGGGTAGGGCCGGTCAGATCACCTCCCTGCCACACCCTCCCCTCCTCCTCCCCCAGGCAATTCGTGGTATATAAATGGCACCTCCCCCACCATTTCTTTCCTCTCACTTCCTCACCCCCACTCACTTGCCGCAGAAGCAGAAGCAGCCTAGACACCCGGGTTCAAATCCTACCCCCGCCCCTCCCTAGCTGTGTGATACCAGGTAAGTTACTTTATTCCTCACTCTCCTGCACCTCAGTAACTCCATCTGTAAAATGGGGATAGTAACAGAAGCCGCTTCACATGATTACAGTGAGGAGGAACGCAGTCAATATGGTAATGTCTTTAGAATAGTGCCAAGCACATAGCAAGTGCTTACAAAATACCAGATTTTATTTATTCAAGAAATATATAGTGCTTGCTCAGGGAAGCGTGGCCAAATTAATGGGAAGGCTGAGCCTGCAGAAGGAGCTTGCGTTCAAAGTCAGCAGGTACCCGGGTTGCCTTGAGAGAGCTGCTTCGTTCCTGGGAGTCTCCCTGTCTCCTCTGCAACACGAAGAACACGATTCCTGTTGCCTACACTGCGAGGCTGTCACGGGCATTAGTGAGGGGCTTGAGGTGCAGGCACGGGGATGGGGAGATGAGACAAGCAGCCCCTGGCTCAGCCCTTGGCTCCCCTGCAAAAGGGGCTCCTGAGGAGCCCTCTCTGAGGCCCCTGCTTGATTTCTCCAGCTGCGTGGCTCCAGGCAGATAGGCCGTTGTTGCTGGGATGCCCTGGGTGGGGAGTGGGCTCGTACTGGGGCAGGGAGGTAAGTACCCCTCACTTTTTTCCCACGCCTCCTGTAGGAATGAGTCTGCAGCCTCTCCAGAGGCTGGCCTGACCTGGTGGGGAGGAGAGGAAGCAAAGCTCGTGGGTTGGCCTCTGGGGTCAGCCTGGGCATGGGGTCTGCTATTAAAGCCAGGCCAGGGTAGCAGCTGTGGCCAGAAAGGGCCCTGGCTTGGGAGCTTGGAGACCAGGTGCTCCGCCTGGCTCTGTCTATGCCCAGCCTCCTCCTCGCCTTCTCATGGTGTTGGCATCCTCATCTGTAACATGCACTATCCCACCTGCCTCGTGGGGCTCCGTGGGAGGACGCTTATCAAGGAGCGTCCCAAAGCCAGACAGATCCAAGGGCATCAGAGTCTGGCCAGTGTGTAACTTGCTCAGGGTCCCCCACAGACGTCAGCCAAAGGCAGAGGCAGGTCTGAACTTAGAGGTGTTTGTGGCTGGCAACCCTCTGCTCCCTCTACAGCCCGTCTGCTGGCCTGGGGTCAGTGACCATCTCAGCCTCAGTTTCCCTGTTGTTGATGGCAATGGCAGCTGGCCATGCTGCAAGGAGGGCAGGCTTTTTGTTTGTTTTTTATTTATTCTTTTCTTAAAAAGTTTATTTGTTTTGAGAGAGAAGGAGCGTGCTGGGGAGGGGCAGAGAGAGAGAGGGGCAGAGAGAGAGAGATTCCTGAGCAGGCTCCACGCCGTCATCACAGAGCCTGACTCGGGGTTCACACTCATGAACCATGAGCTGAAATTAAGAGTTGGACGCTTAACTGACTGAGCCACCCAGGTGTCCTGTTGGGTTGTTTTTCTAACATCTAAATGTTCACAACTTTTTTGCACGGTAGATATAATCACTCCCAGTTTACAGACAAGAAAATGGGGGCTCTGGGAGACGGTGTCACTTGCCCCAGGCCACGGGCTGGAAGACTAAGCGAGTAGAGCTTCCAGCTACACTTTAGCCCATACAGGTGTATGGCCTTGAGCAAGCACTCTGCCTCTCGGAGCTTCGGTTTCTGGATCTGTAAAATGGGACTGGTAGTCCTCCCCCCGGGCAGACGCTAAATAGTGGTAGGCATTAAAAGTCCCAGGAGGCCTGGCTGAGGTTTGAACCAGGGGCTGCATCCCTCCTTGGCACTTGCACACCAGGCTGCCTCTGTCACCGGAGAGGTGGGACCGGTTGGACTCCAAGAGCCTTGGCAGCTTGATCGGGACATTCCCAAGCCTCATCTAGGCCTCGGGGCTCGAAGGCCTCTGCCCGGTTTCATGTGGCCCTGCTGTCTGATTTTGCTCAGAACCCAGGCCGCAAGCCTTGGGCTGGTTTTGGGGACATGACAGCCCCTCTCTCCCGGCTGCTTTCCAGAGCCCATGTGTGCATGGAGTCTTCTGTGGCAATGAGGTGGTCACCACTCCCAGCCCTTTAATATCCGTGAAAGGCTAACTGGGGGTGCCACTCCACAGCACCCCCGCTCTGCTTCTCGGCAGGAGGGGGCGGCTCGGTTATTTTTGTGATAAAAGTTTAATAAATTGAAAGGCACGGTTTTCATTCTGTGGGTAATTAGCTGCCGCCGCTGTGCTCCCTCCTAATTGTCTCTCTCACTCCAGACGGGCGGAGATCAATAGGAAGCGGCCGCTGCATGGTGAAAGTCACAATTAATTAATTGTCGGGCGTGTGTGTGTCTCCATCTCTGTCACATCAAAGGCCCAGGGGCAGCAGCTGCCCACGTTTCTGGCTCTGCTGGGCCAGCCCCGCCCAGAATCCCCAGAGGCACGTGACTGCGAGCCACTGTGCACGCTTCCTCTCTCCCTCAGGCAGCGGGAGGCTCCTGGAGAAGGGGCCCCCTGAGACCCCAGGCTTAGGGGCCTTCTCTGGCAGCCAGCATTTTCCTACCACCCCACCTCGAATGCAATCTCTGCTATATCCCTGCCCAGATACCTGCTCCCTGGTCCCTTCTCCACCCACCCCTCCCCCCCCCACCCCCCCCCCCGCCTCACCTGTGCCTGTCCAATCCATTCTCCTGTGTGCAGTCTGACCCCGCAGATTTTCTAGACTAAAACTCGGGCTGTATCCAGAATAGTGTTTGGCTCTGGTGGTAGGGGGAGGTATTAACCGGGAGACAGAACATTCTGGGATTCTGGGAATGCTCTACATTTTATTTTGAGTGGTGTTTTCATAGGTGTATGTAATAAGTCATTTTGCAGTACACTTAAGATTGGTGCAAACCCTTACACACACACACACACACACACACACACACACACAAATGCCCCTCTCCCACTCAGTAACAACTACTCACATTTATATGCCAGTATTAAGACATCGGGATGACTAGGAATACAGCCCCTAATGCTGCATCTTTCCTAATCTTCCCCACAAGCCTTGGAGCTAGGTAGCGTTATCCCTGTTTTACAGATGGGGAAACAGAGGCACAGAGAGGCCTTGGGAGGGAACCAAGGAGAGAGGAGGAGAGAAGAGGGTGGAGGGTGGAGGGGAAGGGCCTGTGGACACCAGGGGGCTCGTGTGTGCCAGCACGAGCTCCCGCGCTTCGCTAATCTCCACGGCCCCCTGAAGGCAGAGGGACGTGTCCCATTTCACAGACAGGAAGCTGAGGCTTGGAGAGATGGGGTCCCTTGTTTGAGGTCGCATGGCCTGGGATGGATGGGAAGGGGACAGAGGAAAGTGAGGGGGAAAGGGGCCCAGGGGTGCGATGAGCTATGGGGCAGTACTAGCAAGGTGCGATATGAAGGACGTGGCGCTGAAGACCTGCGTGTGAGAGCGTGCGCGCACACGCACGCACACTCACATACATGCACGCGCGCACACGCACCTGTGCCCCCCGCCCCCTTCTAGCAGGGCTTCCTCCTGCCTCAATGGTGTGGATGAATCCAGCTTCCCCTCCTCTGCAAAGCGAGAGAGGAACCGTGGGGCCTCAAGCTTGGCTGTGGCCGGGCCTGGCACGCGTGGCGGGGGGCGTGGCACTTGGACCCGGGTCTTTCCCACCCTCTGGCTCCGCCTGGCGGGGGCACGCAGGGCTCCCAGCCGCCCACCCTCGGCCAGAGACCCACAGCTCCGCAGGCGCAGCTTGGCTCTGGGAGGGGTCAGGCCCCCCTTGTCCCGGACGCCAGGCCTGAACTCTATTCTCCCGCGGCCCCCAAGCGGGCGCATCCACCCGCTGGCACTCGGGGGTGGACAAATATTGTAAGAGCTTCCTCGCTGGTGGGGAGAGGTGGTGCCTGTCCTTCTGTTGGCTGTTTCTCCGTGCCTCCCCTCCATGGCTGGTCGTCAGGGGAGGCCACCTCTCTGCTCCTACCTCCGCTGCCGCCTGTCATTGAGCCTTTGAAGTGGCGCCTGATTTTCCAGTCTGTCTGAAGTCGCTAGCTGCTTATACAGCAGCTGGTCCAGAAAGTCCCCCCGCCGGGCCTTTCCATGACGGTGCCAGCCGCCAGGGACTCCGAGAGACAGCCGCCCGGTCTCGGGGTGGAAGGGGGTGGGCAAGAGGAAGCCCACATGCCATTTCTGTCTTCAGGGTCTTCTAGAGTGAGTTTGCTTATTTTTTGTTTAAAAGGATGAAAAAAAAAAAAGAGTTTTCAAGAACCCCAATGTTTTATTCTCTTCAAAGATAAAGGAGTAAAGATTTTTAAAAAGAAAAAAACTAAGGGCCAAAGGTAAAGCTTTTAAATTTCTTTGAACATTTTTACTGCTGTGGCAGCTGTGTGGGGGAAGGTGCTGGCCTGGGAATCCTTTCCTGGATGCTAATGTGCGGTGTGACCTTGGGCAAGTCACTTCTCTCTGGTCCTCAGATCCCTAATGAGGACCTGGTTCTGTCCCACTCCACAATTTGGGACCTTCTCACAGGCTGTGCTGTTTGTTTTCTCTGAGACTCACTGCCACGGGCCACCTCCTCCTTCTCAATATAAAAGTCTTCCTCAGCCCGGGGAAGTCAGAGAGACGGGTGGCGGGGCCTCCGGGGATCAGGCGAACAGGATGATCTCTCAGACGTAGGTGCACAGATCTCCATTTTAAGGATGTCACAGCTGGGGATCAGAGGGGTTAAGTGGCTTGCCCAAGGTCACACAGCAAGGGAGTCTGTGGTAGAAACAGGATTGAATCTGTGTCTTCTAACTCCCCAATCTCATTAAGCTGCAGGAGAAGGTTTCCAGAGACCAGAGGCCGTGTTTATGTGACTTACATTTTTCAACTGACGCTCTTGAGAGTGGAGTTTAAGGGCGAGAGCTTGGAGTCAAACAGAACTTGGGCTTGCATCCACTGCTCTGTTTGTGTGACCTTAGGCAATGGATTTCACGTCTCTGAGTCTCAGTTTCCCTAACTGTAAAATGGGGCTATTCCTCAGGCCTCCTTTATGCATAGTTGTGAGGGCAAAGGATAGGGTGTGCGTGAAGTGCTCAGCACGCTGCCTGGCACGCACAAGCCCTAAATGCCGGCAGCTACTCTTGTGAGCCTTTAGCGTGGGGCGGGAATTGCATCTGTTTCCTTCGGTAAGCACTTGGAGAAGGAGGGCACGCTGGGCCGGTCTCCGGGGCCTGGCTGTCATGCCTGCCTTTCACGCCACACCCCCTCCCACTAGAGCCCCCTTCCTGAGAGAGACAGGCAGCCCATGGCAGGAAGTGTCAACCTCATCTCATGGAGAGGCCTCTGCTGACACTGATGAGACCCCAGGCAGGCGGTGTGGGCAGGGAGCGGCCCAGGGCCTCGCCTCGCCCCCCCTGGGCCTGCCCTTTCTTGGTCTCCCTGTCACAGCTCTGGCTTCAGCCCCAGGAGGCCACCCCAAAGGTTGCCTGGGGCCAGGGAGCCGTCATTCCAGGGGCCGGCCTCAACTGGAGCTGGTGAGTGGGCAGCTGGGTGGGCTCAGCTTCAAGCAAGGGGTGCAGAGGGCACGTGGTCGGTGCGTACGGGCTCAGGGCTCAGGTACAGAACGCACTGTGTCGGAATCCTGTCCCTGACTCTACCACTCGCTAGCTGTGCGATTTGGCGCAAGCTGAGTCACCGCTCTAAACTCAGATTCTTTGAGAACGAGGACAGGATTCACACTCTCCCCACAGAGAAGGCTGGAGTAATGCCAGTGTCTAACACATACAGGAGGAACATCGTAAGTGGGAGGTGCTATGAATGTTGTTACGCTCTTGCCCTCACGGGTTGGCATGGGGCTCACCATTCACTCCTTATTCAGTAAGGCTTTATTGCACGCTTACTATAATTCGCTCGCCCAGTGCCAGGCATGGGGGAGACATCAGTGAACACAGAAAGGATCCCTGCCCTCATTGACTTGATATTCTAGTAGGGGAGGGTGTGGAAAATCAGGGGCGCAGAGAGGACAAGGGGTGGGGCCTGGGAGCAGCAGGAAGCAGAGGAAAGAACATACAAGACCTGTGCTCAAATTCTGACTCAGCCACTAACTTGCTGAGTGACTTTGGAACAAACACTTGCCCTCTCTGGGCTTTCGTGTCCACATTTGCAATCACCCAGCCCCACATCACCAAGAGATGAGTCTCCAGCAAGAGCAGTCTTGGGAAGGCACTACGGGAACCAGGTTTCTCTCTCTGTGCAGCATCCCCGCCCTGAGGATCAGGCCTGGGCAACTAGCTGAGGATGGGCGGGTGCCACCTGCGACACTTCTGCTCAGCCTGGACGCCCCAGCCCAGCAAACCCGGAAGCTATGAACCTGGCAGTCACTGCTCCACCTCCTGAAGTCTGGCCCTAGGGAAGGAACAGGAACTCCATATGTCTCCTCCAGCCCTAGATCTTCTGTACTAGGACCCCCTCCTTGAAGTTCTGTTTCTTCTAGTTACGCTCAGGATACGATTCTGGGAATCTAGGCAGCCATGCTGCTGGAAAAGACCAGTGACATTCATTCATTCATTCCTTCATTGTCAATCAGTTGGTCAGTCAACAAACATTCATCCAGCATTTACCATGTGGCAACCTTATGTTAGGCACAGGAGATTGGGGTATATCAATTTCTTTAGCAAATAGTAAGCACCTCTTTTGTTCTAGGCTCTAGGCCTGGCACGGGGGAGAAAGTGATTAATTGATTTATTTAATGTTTAGAGATGTCTGCCATGTGCTCTGGGCTGAGTGCCAAACAAATATTGAGGGCCTACTCTGTGCCAAGGCCTATGATGGGTACAGGGAACAAAGACCCACTTGTTCCCTGAACACCAGCTCTGAGCCAGGCACCACATGCCTGGGAGAGAATAGAGGCTGGCGTTTTGTATGCGGACGTGAAACCCAGCATCTCCCTGTGGCTAATGAATCATCGGGCTCATAAGAGAAACGCAAACGGGCCCCCTTGTCCATGAATTTGCTAATTGAGCTCCTCGAACTCAGACATTAACCTGTATTACCATAAATACTGCAGAGAACAGCCATTCTCAATTGATGCTCAATGATAATGGAGAAAATCAGTAGAGGAATAAAGCTGAAATGGAATCATAAAACCTTATTTTCACCATTAATTTGAACCGAGTCTTCCCCAAATACCTTTCAATAAATCTGTTAACACCCCAGGGCTGGAGAGAGGAGGGTGGGGCTGAAGGGAGAGGCTGTGCCATGGAGGCTGGGGGAGGGGCAAGCCGGGGCTGGGGGGCTGGAGGGGGCTCCTGGCGTGCCAGCCTGCCTGTTCTGCTTTGCTGGAGACAGCCAGCCCTGGTTTGTGGCCAAGCGAGGTGGCTTTTGGTGATGAGTGAACCCAGCTCCACACATGGAGAGAAATGGGGGTGGAGATCACAAGGTGGATACAGGCAGACAGATAGGAAGACAGGACACAGCAACTGCCTAGACAGAGGAAAACACAAACTGACAGACAGATGGGCAACCAGGCTAGCCAATAAAAGAATAGCTAACAAGCAGACAGACTGACAGTTGTGATGACAGACTACAGGTAGACTGAGAAATGGGAGGCCAGTCTGGCCGTTGACAGGACAAACTTAATGGGAAAACAGAGAGGAAGACGAACAGAAAGACAGACTGACAGCCAGTCTGACCCACAAGAAGCCTGACAACCAACAGGCAGACGGACAGGTGTAGTGACAGTCTAGGAAGCAGAGCAAAGGAGGAGCAGGCAACCAGTCTACCCACTGAGAGGACGGATGGACAGATGGACCATCAGGGAAGAGAGGCTGGGGTTGGAGCAGAGGCTGGGGAGCTTCCCTAGGTATGCTTAGGGGGAGGGGGAAGAGGGAGGAAGAGGCCTGATAGATGCCTTCATATTGCATGTCAAGCCCCTTACGTGAGGGAGACTGGCGTGCGGGGTGCTCCCCTGGGCCTCGGGCTTCCCGGCTTCTTCCCCTCCTTCTCCTCCTCCTCACAGCCCCATGCATTGTCTGGCACGCGATGCAGGGAGGTTCAGAGCCACTGCTGAGAGCTGCTCCATGGTCGGGGAGTGGGGGCAACTCTTGGACCCCTCTGTGGGTCACCTGTGCCCAGGTGTCTGTGGGAGGTTCAGACCCAGTGAAAGGCCCTACCCCTGGGAAGGTGGGGGTCAGGAAGAGTTGGAGGGAGCCGTCTGTCTTGCTACTCCCCTGCCTCATTTGCACCCTGTCACTTTGGCTACAGCTCTATGTGGTAGGTTCTGTTATTGTCCCCATTTCACAGAGTAGCCAACAGGGGCTCAGAGAGGGGAAGTGCTCAAGCCAAGGGCTCTCAGCAGGAGGGTGGCGGGATCTTTTCTTCTGGGAACCAGGCTGCCCACAGGAAGCCCATGTGTGCCCTGCTCCTCTGTGGTTGGTTGGGCTGCTAGGGTCAGTGCCCTTGAGTCTGTGGGACCCTGGGATTCACCATAGGAAACCTACTAGTCCTAAGATGTAAGCCTCATTGTCCGGCATCAGCTTTTCCAGTGATCAGGACGCCTTTGGTCTCCATCTGAGGGATTCCCACTTATATCAGGTACAAGGTCAGGCCAATAACTGGGAAAATACCCAGTAACTGGGGTCTGGTCCATCAGAATCTCTGCTGCTCACCCCCTCTGCCCCTGGTGAACATGACTGGTGGAGAGAAATTGGGGGCTTCCCTTAGGAGTACACGTCTCCTCTATGGATGGGCCTCACCTCCAACCACCTTAATTTTCATCCATGTCCTGTTTTGGTCATCAGCACTCAGGGTAAGAAATGCTTCCATTCATCCATCCAATGATAGTAGTAGCAGTAATGACCATTTGTTGATCATTAACCAAGAGAAGATAAGCTATGTTCGAAGCCCTAGATATATTAACTTGTCTTGCCAAGGCTCTGTGAGGCAGGCATCTTCCCCATTTTACTGGAGGAGAAGCCAAAGCTTACGTGGCTTCTCTGAGGTCTCCTAGGAAAAGGCAGAGCCAGGATCTCCTAGACTCTGGTCTGATCCCAAGTATGGGCTTGGTTTGCTGCCCCAGGATGTCTGGGAGTTGCAGCTGGAGCTTGGTGGAGCTTCTGAGAGCTGTGGCTGGGCCATGGGGAACATAGGAGGAGGGGAAGGTGATGGCAGGTAGTGGGGCAGGGTGGCTCGGAGGGCCTGCAGAGCCAGGAGGCCTTGATGATTTGCAGGCAGCTTCTTCTACTGCCCTGGGCTGCAGGTGAGAAACACTGTCCCCTCCCTCATGAAAGGAACATCAGTGTTAATCGGATCAGGCCCCAGACTCTGGGCTGGGTGCCTCATCCCTTTTGAATTTATTTCATCTTTAAAACTCAACCCAAGGGGAGAAGGAGGGGAAGGAGCTGAGAGAAGGCTGTGGGGAGACATGAGGGAGAAGGTAGGAATTCCACACCTTCTGGATAGGTTCAAGGAGCCTTTGTAGCACAGAGGTTAGCAGCACAGGGTTGGGATCACGTGCCTGGGTGTCATTTCAGCCCAATTACTTGCCAGCCACATGATCATGAACAAGTTACCTCCCCTCTCTGGACCTCAGTTTCCTTATCTGTAACACGGGGCTAATGGTATATATTTCTCTAGGTCGTGGCAGGCATATGATAGGTGTTCAAAAAATGGTAATCGTTGTGCCTAAGGGCTGGTCTGCTGTCATGATTACCCCAGAAAAACTGAATGTTTTGTCTTTCTCACCTTTGGGAAGCTCATCTCTTCCTGAAGTCACCACTGTCTGGTTCTTGGAAGAGCTAGTCTGAGTCTCTTTCCCGGGCCAGTCCCTCCAGGATCTAAAGACAATTGATTGGTGATGCTCTAACATCCTCACTAGGGTCTCCCCTTGATATGGCTCCCAGACCACCTCCACCATGGTATCCTCCCATGGGCCCACTCAAGGGCCTGGTTTTTTTTGTTTTATTTTGTTTTGTTTTTCCTTTAGCACAGTCCAGCAAATACTATTGAACCAAGACGTGGGTTGCATCAGCCTTACCCAGCCTTTAAGAAGCTCCATGAGAAATGTTCAGACAAGAAGAGAGATGAGGCTCTAGATGTGCCAGGCCAGAATGGTGCATGGCAGGAAAATCACCTGTCCTGATCATGACTCTATGCTTCCAGTAGTTCAGCTTCAGGTCCTCCCCAAATCCAGAGGTGATCCCAGATCAGGCCTTGGAAGACGCCCGATGTGGAGCTTCAGTACCAAGGACAGCTCCATACCATTGCGGGGCTGCGAGAGTACCCCCTTGGATTTGAGACTCAAGGGAGTCTGGGGAAGATGACTGCCTAATCCTCAAAGAGTTGGTTATAGTTTGACAGACCCTGACGTCTGGTCACATGGTGGAAGTGCTGAATAACTGTTGAATGAATAAGTGGTTGTCTTCATTTCACCAGGACAAGAGTTAGGCGAAATTATGGAGCATAAAGCTCAGAAAATTAGGGAAGCTAATTTTGGGGAAAGCAACTTAGGCCTAAAGTTGCAGGCAAGAGTCTTAATTTGTCTGAGCCTCAGTTTCTCCAGCTATGAAAGGATAGGAAGAAGAACACACACACACACACACACACACACACAATCCTTCTGAGGCTTGCCGTTTCTTTTAAATGTTTTTTAATGTTTATTTTTGAGAGAGAGAGAGAGAGAGAGAGAGCACAAGTGGGGCAGGGGCAGAGAGAGAGAGGGAGACACAGAATCTGCAGCAGGCTGCAGGCTCTGAGCTCTGAGCTGTCAGCCCAGAGCCCAACACAAGGCTTGAACTCATGAACTGTGAGATCGTGACCTGAGCCAGTAGGATTTAACTGACTAAGCCACCCAGGTGCCCCAAGGCTTGGTCTTTCTTGAGAATAGAGCCAGGAGTGTCTGCCTTGCCTGGGAGGGACACTGGGAAGACCTCAGGGGAAGAGCCAAATGCATGGGTTAAGCAGGGCTTTGGGACTCTGCTGTGCATCTGCAGTTAAAAATTCCATGTCCAGAATGCCCCCCTGAGAATCCTTATATTGAGGCAAAATGACTCCTATTTTGAGCATTTTGACAGACATTCAATTCTGTCACTGGGGAAGAGACTGGGGGAGGGAGGGTATCAGAGGTGACCATCTGGTCTTGGCACACACACACATACACACATGATCCTACCTCCCTCTACACACAGGCACACCACTCATATGTCACACACTGGCTCATGTTACAGTCATGGAAATGCTTATACACTTCACACACACACAAGCGTATATACAATAATATATCTATACCAATCACATATATTTGTGCATTTTATGTATGTTAATCACTGAATTCTACATACAAAAACATATCTGTAAACCTCAGCCATCCTCAGTTTCATAGCATATGATTACCCATCACAGTCATACTCACACAGACACATGCACATGCAGTCGTATACCAACAGTCATACACACACTTGAAGACAAAGCCACATGTGCCCTTTTCTACAGCCATATGCCACCAAGTGAACAAAAGTGTCCACACAACCTCTCATGGTCATCCACTTACATCAAAGCAAAAACATACAGCAACAGATTTCACCCCTTTATCCCATCACTCATCCTCTATGGCCAATGAGGTCTTGGAGTCTTAGATGCTTTCCCCCAGGAGCAACTGTCCAGAAGACAGATACAGGTGTGAACTGCTGGTGATTCCTGAGCTTAGGACAAAGCCCACATTCTTAACCATTCCCCTCAGCACAACCCACCATTACCACTCCCCAGGGAGTCAGGCTGACCTGCATTTAAATCCCTAGACACCATTCATTAGCTCTGTAACACGGAGCATGTTACATAACCTCTCAGTGCCTCGGTTTCCTTATTAATGAAATGGGGATAGTAATAATAACACTCTCATAAGGCTGCTGTGAGGACTGGAAGGTGTAATGCACAGAAAGCACTTGTCACTGTCTGGTACATGACAAAAGTGCAGTAAATAGTGATTCATTATTAATAACAATAAGCCACCCACTTAGGCTCCCATTAAATGCCATACAGACAACCTTCTCTTCACAGTCCTTTTCACAGGAGTGTGTGTGTGTGTGTGTGTGTGTGTGTGTGTTGGGGGTGATTGTTACATTCAGCATCCTAAAAGAATGTCAGCATTGGGAGGGAGGGGGCTGCACCCGGAATCTCCTCCCCTCACTGTCCCGTTCTCAGCCCTTAGGTCACCTTGGCCATGGTCCTCTTGAACTTCTTTCCTGATGGTTCCCAGCTTCCTTCACCTGACTCTCTACATTTACCCAAGGTCCCCAGGTCCCCTTCTTCTGTTGGGGCCCTGACATATCAAAGCAGAATGGTGGCTTTCTGGTTTATTTTGGTTTATTTTGCATTTGATACTGGACCCCTTATTTTTGGTATTCAGAGAGGAGCTCTTGTGCTAATCTCTCCACTCTAAATGCTCGTCACATTTCTCTTAAAGCCACAGGACCTCCCCCCATTCCCATCTTTTATTCATCACCTTCCACCAGCCCCAACAGAGGAGACATGGAAATACAAACTCTCCAAGGACTGTGAATTTCACACCAACAGCTGACCCTTCTCCAGCAGCCTGAGGTGGGGGAGATGGAGGTGTCCCTAATGAGGTGCCTGGGCATTGGGGGTGGAGTATGAGAGGTGACCATGGGTCTAGGTCATCACCCCCTGGGTGATGTGAGAGATAGAGGAACCACACAGTGAGGGCTGTCCTAGAAGGCAGGACTCTAAACTACTGGGGCTCTCCACCCCTTCCTGCTTCCAAGACTTCACCCGCACTCACCAACAGCCTTGCCCTTACACCATCCCAGAGACACCCAGCCACCCTCCTCCTGCTGTAGTGACCAACACTAGGCACTATCCCTCTGTCTTACCTTCATATTATCCTCTAATCCTCAAGACAAGCCTGTGCAGTGTGTTTAAGCACTGACCTCATTTTACAGGTGAGGAGTGATTAAATGAAGCTCAAAGAGGCAAGTGACATGCTCAAAGTCACATGGTAGGGAAGGAGAAAGAAACTGGCCTGACAATAGGGCAGATACCCAGGACTCCAGGAAGGATTATTTGCCTGTGCCTTTATCAGTCACTGAATCCTTACCATGATCCAGCCCTCGGCTGGGCACTGGGGTTCTCTGGCTAAATAGGGACAGTTCTGACCTTAATCAGTCAACAGTGAAGGTGGAAGATCTATTACAGTGCAACATAAGTGCTTTAATGTGGAATCCTGGGGTCTGTGGGATCTCAAAAAGAAAGAAATCCAACCCTAAATTAGGGAGAGGCCCCAGAGGTTGAGAGCTGCAGCATGAATAGGAATTACCCAGGGTGAGAAGAGAGGAGGAACATTCCTCTAGTGGAAGAGACACATGGCACAGTCATGGGAGAGGGCCAAGAGTATTTATGAGTCTGCAGGTATTTCCTCATGGCTGGAAGGTCCTCTGTGGGTTTGTGGGGGAGTAAGAAGAGGGGATGAGACAAGAGACATGGGTGGCACCAGTTTTGCTTGGCATCTTGGACCACCTCTTTCCACACTTCTTCTAACCCCCAACCATATTATCTATTCTCTTCTCCCAGTGAGTCCCCTCATAGGGGTAAGAAGGTTTGGCTGGACTTGTCCACACTTGGGGCTCAGAGAGTTGTTCTTCTAGGGGGATTTTGCGTTTTCTCAGGGAAATCCAAAGACAGCAAGTCTTCTTCAAAGAGATGAGATCCTAATGGTGAAAATCTAGGCGTTATGTTTGATCAAAAGGTAAGGCGTCCATCTGCCTGAGGACTTCCTGTTACTCCTCAAATCACTCTTATGGGAATTTGTTTCTCTTCTGCAGGCGGTGCCTAGAAGGGCAACCAAGAGCCAGAAGGTAGAAGAGTGTCTGAAACCGCTTTGGGGGACCTTTCTTTAAACACAAACTATAGGAAGTTAGGTGAAGAATCTCAGAGCCAGATTATGCTTCTGATGCCATGTGAATTTGGGTGAGTCCATTTCCCTCCCTGGGCAAGGCTGGATTTCTTTACCTAAGAAAGAAGAAGCGTGTGGAGAATTACCAAGCTGATTCCCCTAAAGTCCTCTAATCTATAATAAGAACAAAGGGACTTATTCCAACATTCCATGATCCTGTGATTTGGCTTCTATGTTTTCTTCAGTCTATGAGCATCTTGAGGGCAAGAGTGATCTTATTTATTCTAGACTTCATATCCTCTGCCAAATACAGGGTCTGTCACAGAACAGGTGCTCGGAAGATATACATTCATTCTTTCAATAAATATCTGTTGCACATGAATGAGGGCCATCACTGTGCTGTGTACTGTTGGTAAAGCACTGAGTAAATTAGATGCAGTACCTGCTTCTTCAGACCCTACTGAATTATGGGAGCAGAAAATAAGCAAGTAAATAAATGATAAATAACTTCAACTGGCTGTAAACGCTATAAATATAATAATATTAGGTAACATAGTAGAATGTGACTCAGGTGGAAGGTGGCCACACTCAGACTGAACCTTTTATAGACATGGAAGAACATCCCAGGCAAAGGGCAGGGCTAATGCCAAGGCCTGGTATGTTCAAGACATAAAAGGAGTGAGGGAGATGATGGTTAGAGGGAGGGAGAGGAAGGTTGGAGGCAGATCAGGGAGGCCAGAAGGAGCAGATCATGTAGGATATTGTAGGCCAGGTGAGGATCTTATTTTATTATTTTAAAAATTTTTAACATTTACTTATTTTTGAGAGAGAGAGAGAGAAACAAGTCAGGGAGGGGCAGAGAGAGGGAGACAGGATTTGAAGCAGCCTCCGTGCCGTGAGATCTGTGAGATCATGACCTGAGCTGAAGTCAATAATCGACTGATCAATCAACTGAGTCACCCAGACACCCCACGATTTTCGATGTTATTACAAACTTGATAGGAAACTTTTGGAAGGTTGTAATTAGGGAAGTGGCATGGTCTGGTTTTTAAAAGATTCCTTCATTATGGGGGTGAGAGAGGAAGCAGGGAGACCATCCCCTTAAGATGTCCAGGGGAGAGGTGGTGGCGGCGTCTCAGACCAGTGGTAGGTGGGGATAAATGGTTACATCTGGAACACAGTTTGGAGAGAGAGCTGACAAGACCTGCTGATTTTTTTTTTTTTTTTTTTTTTGCAGCACACCAGCTGCTGCCATTGAGGTTCAGCACCACGGACAGCGCACACCTGCGCGTTCACCCAAAGTCCGTTCCTGTTTCTCGGGAGACAGTGAGCGTCCTGAGGGCGACTCTCAGACCTCTACCCTTGAGGTTTTTAGTCTTTATTTTTAATCATAAAACATTTCAATATACAGAAAACTCATAAATTAATGTAACAGACACGGATGTGCCCACCAAGATTAAATGGGTGTTAACATTTTACCAAATTTGCAGAGTCTATTTTTAGACTTTCAGGAGAAACACACCAGCTAGAAGTCTATTTTAAAAAGGAAAATAAGTAAAACACTGTCAATACAGCTCAGTACCCCTTCCTTCCTTGCCCTTCTTCCCCAGAGGTAACTAAGCTGAAGTTGGTGTTTATGTTTATCTGTTGTATTGTCATTATCTAGTTACGGATTAGAAACCTGTAATTCTATTGTTACACATGTTTTTAAAGTTTACATGGGGAGCGTGGATGGCTCAGTCGGTTGAGTGTCTGCCTTCGGCTCAGGTCATGATCTCTCGGTTCGTGGGTTCGAGCCCCGCGTTGGGCTCTGGGCTGACAGCTCAGAGCCTGGAACCTGCTTCGGAATCTGTGTCTTCCTCTCTGCCCCTCCGTCACTCATGCTCTGTTTCTCTCTGCCTCTCAAAAATAAAGAAACGTAATAAAAAAATGTTAACATTTACAAAAATGGTATAATACTGTATATATGCGGTTGCCATTTATTTTTTCACTCCATACTGTGTTATCCTTATCCCTATTGGTACATGTTGATCTACTTTGTTCATTTTAACTATGGTAGATGATTTCATTGTACTTATAAAACAGCTTATTTTCCTGTTTCCCTGCTGAGAGCAGTTAGGCTGCTCCTCATTTTTCTATTATATACCAAGGAGCAATGAATATCCTTGGACATGTATCCTTTTGCATGTGGGTATGAGTTTCTCTAGGATGTGTAGAAAACACTGTGGGTGCCCTGCCCTGATTCCTTTGACCTGCAAGTGCTGTAAAAGTTAGTTGCCAAGAGCTCATAGCTGCTCCCTTCTTGGGAACGTCCTCACCCAACAAGATATACAACACCACCCACTTTCCCGCAACGGGGCAGCCTATAGGCAATCAATGACCGACACGGGGTACAAGTCTGACCTCCTTGCTTTAAGGCAGATCCACTCTGTGGTATTATTAATGCTCCAGAGTTCCCTGTGGCATCAGGTTGAAGATAATCTCCAATGAGAACATATCGTTGCCTAGCATTTCCTCCCACCCTCTCTGCCTTCCCCCGTCTCTTTCACCTGGGAGTTCTCCCTCGATAAATCACCTGCACAAGAATCTCAGGCACTGCTTCGAGAACCTAATCTGAGCACACACTAAGGTGGAGCTGTTTGGTCTTAGATTTGCTCATCTTAAAATTTACTGTTTCCAAATTGCTCTCCAAAGTAGTTGCACCAATTTACATCCCCACTAGTGGTTTACAAACATTCCTATTCCCCCAACACCTTCATGAATACCAGCATTAGAGACTAAGTTTGCCAGTCAAATTGGTGCAATACCTATCTCGTTACTGTTAACTTGCATTTCCATGTTTACCAGTGATGTTGAGAATCTTATTTATATCTTTATTGGTCATCCACATTTCTTTCTCTGTTTCTTTGTCTGTTCATATCTTTTTCCCACTTTCTTATGTTTCTAAATGTTTTGGTAAATTGATTTTTTGAAGTTAAAAAATTTATTTTGGAAACTAATTCTCTCTTGGTTGATTATACAGCTTGCAAATATTCTCCCGGCCATGGCTCTAACAAGTCTATTTTTGTGTGTATGTCATGGAAAAGTTCTCAATTTTATTGAAATAAGGTTTCTTAGTGTCTTCCTTTATCATCTGTGCTTTTATTTTCTGCTCTAAGGTCATAAAGTTATCTTCCTGGTTTTTTTTAAAAGTCTTATTTTTTTTTCTTTTAAAAGTTTTACAGTCTGCTTTTTACATTTAAACTTTAATCAGTTTGTAATTTATTTTGTGATTAGTACCAGCAGGGATCTAATTTATCTTTTTCTATGTGGGTATTTAATTGTCCTAATGTCACCCATTAACTAGACTATCTTTTACCCCTGTCATGTTTCAAACTCTCAAATACATTTGGATCTGTCCATAGGCATTATTATTCTCTGTTCTTTTTCTCTGTTTCTGTATTCCCAGAACCAAATAAAACTATCTTAATTATTGGAGCTTTATAGTAATTATTGATATCTACTAGGGTGAGGCTCCCATTCTCTTCCTCCTCTTCTTCAAAATTGTCTTGGTTCTTCTAGGTTATTATTCCATATACATTTGGGGATGACCTTGTCAAGTTGCAGAGAAAACCCCTTGTGAAGTTTATTGGAAACAAAATATATAGATTAAACTGGAAGGGACTAGCTGATTTCATGACAACGAGACTTCCTATGCATGAACCCCATTTGTTTTTTCTGTGGCTGTTATTCTTTCTTCCTCTTCTCTGCATCCATACTCACATAGGGGAAATGAACCTCCAAACCCTTCTCATCCTTCAGTGCCCAGCTGAATGCTTCCTCCTCCAGGAAGCCCTTGGTGACAATCTTGGCCCTCCAGGCTTTCTCTCCTCTGACCTCCTCCAACCCTTCTGCATGCCCCCTTTCCCGGACACTTAGCATAGGGTCTGCCTTCACCTTTGTATCCCCCAGTGGCACCCAGCACATAGTAGGTGCTCCATAGGCTCTGATGATTAGCCCTTAGGGAAGGAAGTGTGTGGTAACAGGTTCTTCCTCATAGGAAATGGCTGGTCCTGGGGCGGCGGGGTCGGGGAAGCCCGGAACAGAGTTTATTTGTAGAGTTTCAGGAAAAACACACCTGGCTAGAAATCAGACGGGTCTAGTTTTACATGGTTGTTCTGCCAGTTGGGACACTGGCCTCTCTGAGCATGCTGTGCCCATCTGTAAGATGGAGACAATACTACCAATCTCATAGGGCTGCTGTGATTATTAGTGAGATAACATAGGAAACACGGCAAACCTGTTTTCTCCCCGGTCCTACGTTTCTAATTCGAGGGAGGTGCAGGAATGAAGATCTTCCTTCAGCTTGAGGGCTTGCTCATCAATAGGACCCCCAGGGGCATCTTCCCCAAATGGACATAGTTGGGCTCTGCTCTGCCTCGGACGCCACTGTCCTGGCTCTGCTGCTGTCCCTTCTTTCCTGGATCAGAGGTGGGTCCTCAGCCCCTGATGTAACTAAAGCAGATGTTTTCATCCTATTGTCCCTTCCCTGCCCTGTGGCACCCACGTCTCTCAAGGGACCCCTTGGTCCCAAAGAAGTCGTTCCCATGAAATGTTCCTGCCTTATGTGTTCCTCCTCCAGAGAATGTCTTTCTTGCACAAAAGAGCTTGAGGCAAGGGCAATGCCTGCCTGCAAGGGATTGTGCTCCAGTGTTAAGCACCATCCTCACATCTTGGGAGGGAGAATTTGGGGCCTGTAGGGGTGCTTCCTAGCAGAGCATGGGCTTTGGAGTTGGACAAGCCAGGGTTCCGACTCAGCTCCCCACAAACTTGAATTTATAGGCGAGTTGACTTCTGTAAGGTTCAGTCTCCCTATATCTAAAATGGGTGCATGAATCCTACCTCCCAAAATAGGTAAGACCAGAACAGAAAAAAATGTATGGACTGCATACACTAGGTGTATAGCGTAGGCTGCTCTTCACCAGGTGACATCAAGGTTGAAAGGACGGAAAAAGATGGGGGACACAGGCAAAGATGAGGCAGAATTTATTCTCATTGTGGGTACGTTCAAGACTCAGGATGAAGACCACAGAGAAGCAGATCCTGGGACCCCAAGGCTACCTCACGCTCGGGGCAGGGGCCACACTTTTGCAAGTGCCAGGCTCACTGTGTCCCCCTCGACGGTGAGGATCAGAGCCCAGGACCTGGGTGAGAGTGGGCTGGGGGTGGGAGGAAGACAGGGTCCTCCCCGGATCGTGTTCTGACCATGTTTCCGACTTCCATAGGAAGAAAGAACAGCTCGGCTATATAGTAATATAATATATAGAGGTGCAGAGAGCTGGCCGCGGCACCTAGGCGGGGCTGAGACTCCCCAAATTATTGCAGGAGGGAGGGGGGACTCAGTGCTGGTGTCTCTGCGGAACAGCTGTGCTGGCTAGGGGGAGGGCTGGGCTGGGGGTGGGGAGCTGGGTTTGCCCCTCTCTCTGGGGCCGGCAGGGGGCCCAAGGCATCCTGCCTGGTGGGGTTCCTTGGGCCCTGCCTGCCAAGCTTCCCCTGGGATGGTGCTTTCTCACCCTGGGTGCTTTTTATGTGCTTTGAAGACCATTTTTGCATTGTCAGGAGTGAGGAAAAAATATTCTGACATGGTAGAAAAAAGATATTTACATACCCTGGTGGGCCGTAAAGGGGAGGGTCAGTTTGGGGATGGGGGAGCTCCTGAAGCCCCCTCTTACCCACGGCTGGCAGTGTGGGATGGGGGGGTGGGGGGGTAGAGCGCTGGGCTGGCAGGCAGGTGGCCTCAGCTCTGAAACTTGGTTGCTGTGTGACCTTGGACAAGGCACAACCCCCCTCTAGGCCTTGGTCTCCCCAGGTGGTATGAGAGGGGTGGACAGGGGGCTGAAAAGCTGGGATCTTATGGCCCCTGATCCTAGGATGGGGACACAGGCCAGGGACGGGCAGTGAGAGGTTGGCAGAGGGTCTTCCAAGTGAGGAGCCCTGGGCCAGGGAGGGGCATCAGAGCCCAGAGGGAAGTTCATGGCCCCTGGCCCCTGACCAGGCAGCCAAGCCCAGCCGAGGGCACCTGGCATACTCTGCAGTGATGCCTACACGGTAGGTGGCCAGAGGGGCTGGCCGGGAACCCTGTTTTCCTGTCGAAGCAGCGGTGGGAGCCAGGTGGAGGCTGCAGGCGGCCCCTCACCAGCTAGAGGGAGGGCACAGACCTGAGATACAGCCGGGAGGGGGCTCACCCGGGCGGAGACAAGGGTGGGCCTCGTGCTGGTGCAGTTCCAAAGCGGTCCCTACTCCCTGCCTCCAGGTGTAGGGGGAGGTGGGCATGGGCCTCTCCCTCATCCCTGTGGGTGCTGGGGCCTGGGTCCATGCTCAGTGGGCAGTGTCACACGGGTCACAGGCCCGTGACACATGTCCTCATTCATGACGTGCCATCCATGGTCACGCACATATGCCCCCCACCAAATTGGATAAGCACGCACACCACAGGCACACGTCCGTGCTTGGATCCGATGGGTGAACACACACACATGATCACAAATGTTCACAAGGGCTCCCAGGACCTCATGAAAACAACCCCTACAGCATGTGATCACACGCGCGCACACACACACACACACACACACACACTCTCTCTCTCTCTCTCAGAGGCAAGCGAGTGATGTCTCTGTTAGGCTCAGTGTCACTGAGGCCTCAGCCGGGGACAGATGTCCCAGCCACGCTGGGCACCAAATGCCGCTTCCCAGGCAGACTGACTCCGGCTAACACCAGGTCCTGTGGCGGAGCTCTTGGCCTCCCTGGCACCTGAGAGGAGGGACCAGAGGCTGGGAGCTGCCCGACCTCCGGCCAACCCTGCAAGTCCTCTGATGGCCGACATGACCCGGCGCAAGTCCTCTGGTGGCCGACGCGACTCGGGGCCACTTTTAGTTGCTGCCCGGGCCCCACCAGCCTCAAGTCAGAGGTGCCGACGGGGCCCCTGGGTGCTGGTCAGCTGGGCCCTCATGGTCTGGATGCTGCCCAGGATCTTCTTCTGGTGGCCCATGAGGGTGATGCCCAGGGCACGCACGTCCCTGTGAAGGAAGGGCGGTGCTGACTGGGTTGGCCTGGGAGGCCAGGTCCCCCTTCCCTGGAGCTGCCAGCCTGCCTCTGGTCTCCTGCCCTCTCCCCCCGTCCCCGCCCCCACGGGCACCATCACCCGGCCCCTCCACTCACTGAGCGTTCATACGCAGCACCATGCCCAGGGAGGAGTAACCGCCGGCTGCAAAGTGGTCCCGGTAGCGGCCCATGCGGATGGAGTCCAGCCAGTCCCCGACGGTGAGGCCCCCGCCGCCGCCCCCGCCCCCACGGAGGTCAAAGCAGCTCTGGGCAAAGGCAGGGGGCGGGCACCTGAGGCACAGGGGTCCTTGGTAAGTGGCCTGCCAGGGCCTCTCCCTCCCTCAGGGACCCTCGCACTAGCCGCCCTCGGCCTCCATCCAGGCTCAGCAGTAGGCAAAGGGTCTGAGAAGCTCGCCCCCAGGCTGCAAGGAGAGGGCTGAGGAAGGCCCAGACAGGGCAGGGGTCAGAGGCCCAGGAAGCTCAGAGGTCAAGGGTCCAGGCAGGACAGCAGTCAGGGGCCCAGGCAGGACAGGGGTCAAGGGCCCAGGCAGAATAGCCGTCAGGGACCCAGGTAAGGCAGGGATCAGGGGTCCAGACTTGACGGGTCAGGAGCCTAAGCAGCACAGGGGTTTGAGGCCCAGGTTGGGTGAGGTCCAGATGTCAGGGCTTACACTAAGTCTGAGCCTTATCTCAGGAAATACTGTGAGGGCAGCTGGGCTTGGGCAGAGCTGGGGTGGGCACCAGGCACCTGTTGACAGTGGCCGTGGCCCTGAGACTCTCAGGGCTCCGGATGAGGGCATCGAGAACACTGACAATCTGGGAAAAGCGAGGCCGCTGGGCCCTGTCCTTGTGCCAGCAATCGAGCATGAGCTGGTGCAGGGCGCGCGGGCAGCCCATGGGCGCAGGCAGGCGGTACCCCTCCTCCACGGAGCTGATGACCTGGGGTGGGGGCAAGCACAGTGCTGGGCTGGAGGCCGTCCCTCCCTCCAAGGCCCCCAACGGCCCCTGCCCAGCCAGGGTCCCGCACTCACGTCACGGTTTGTCATGTTCCAGTAGGGCCTCTCCCCATAGGCCAGCACCTCCCACATGACCACACCGAAACTCCACACATCGCTGGCGGAGGAGAAGGTCCGGAAAGCGATGGCTTCGGGTGCCGTCCAGCGGATCGGGATCTTGCCTCCCTGCAAGGCACACAGGAGTGCTGAGGGCCTCTCCCCAACCCGCAGTGGGGAGCTAAGCACTGGGTCCAGGCTGGGAAACTGGCAGTCCAGGAGGGGAGACACGGCCTCCACCTTCCTAGAGCACCTGTTCTGGTCCGGGAGACCTGCACACACAGCTGTCGTGAAGACTGAGCGAAGGAAGTGTGTGGCGGGCCTGGAACATAGTAGGTGCTCAGTAAGTATCAGTCACCAGGCTGATGCCTAAGCAAGAGACCAAGCCCACGGAATGTGGCTTGCTCATCACCCTAACTGCTCTTCCTTTCTTTCCTTCTTCTTGGGTTGGGTTTTTTGGGTTTGGGGTTTTGGTGTGTTTTTTGTTTTTGTTTTTTTGTTTTGTTTGTTTTTGCCACAAAATCCTTTCTCTAAGCGAAACTTCATTAGGACGCTCAGTGGGTGAGACCTAAGGGAAGGTTCTCGCTGAGGCAGGGTGGGGGGCCTGGGTCCCTGCCCACTCAGCCTCCTGCCTTGAAGGCGGCCCCCAGGGCACCTCTAGAGAAACCCACAGCTCTATGGAACACGTTCTGAAAATGCTAGTTTCTAGCCAATCCTTACAGACAGCTCTGGAGTGGATTTGTGATTCAGGGAGACGCCACCCCTCCCCAAATCTCCCAGAGAGTGAGTGACGAGGGGGAGACCAGCCCTGGTGTCTGCCCAGGCCACCCAGGGGTACAGAAAGGGTGGGAATGGGGGCTCGCATTTCCCGGAGGGAGAAACAGCTGCAGAGAAGAGGTAGGACGTGCCCCAGATTGAAGGCAACCCTGACAACTTCACTTGACTACGTGTGAGGAGCCCCCACCCCCACCCCCTGCCACCTTGCCCCTCCCCGGGCCTCCTGGGAAGGGGTGTGGACTGCGCACCGTGGTGGTGTAGGCCGCGTCGGGGTCGTCCTCCAGCACCCGGGAGAGCCCGAAGTCGGACACCTTGCAGACCAGGTTGCTGTCGACCAGCACGTTGCGGGCGGCCAGGTCTCGGTGGATGTAGCCCAGGTCTGAGAGGTAGCGCATGCCGGCACCCACACCTCTGAGCATGCCCACCAGCTGCATGATGGTGAACTGCCCGTCGTGAGTCTGTAGGGGGACATGGCTGGGCTTCAGGAAGGCTCTGGGCAGTTTGCGAAGTATAGGTGGGGCTCTGAGGACTTCCCACCCCTTTTGCAGAAGGAGAAATAGAGGCCCAGAGAGGTTAAGCCCTGCGCCTGAACGCTCAGCAAATAAATGGTAGGGTGGGGGCTGGGAGTCTAGCGATTTCTACCGCACCCACTATGCCTTCCAGCTGGCTGGAGCCCTGGGTCCCCGCAGAGGCACCCCTCTGAGCCTGTGTGCAGGGCAGAGGACCCGTGCGGCAGAGGGACCTTCATGTGATGGGGCCCTGAAAGGTAATTTGATTGGCTGCCCCTTAAGACCCCTCCCCATGCCTCACTCCCCTTCCCCAGGTCCACTGGGTCCAAGTTCCTAAGGGTGTTTGGAGGCCTCACATGCTCTCCCAACACCCAGCCTGAACTTCCCTCCCCCCGGCCCATGTGGAAGGACGGGTGGGGCACGCACCCTCAGGAAGGCGTCCAGGGAGCCGTTCTCCATGTACTCAGTCACGATCATTGCCAGGCGGCCTGGGGAGGGACAGAGGCAGGGGGGGGGGCTCTTGGTGGGGGGATCAGACCTGCTGATCGGAGACCCCAGGAACATGCCCCCTCTGAGAACTGCCAGGAGGTGGGCCAGCACTTGACAGCTTCAGAAAGCCTAGGGTTCCCCCTGGGGTCCCGGACTCTGGGCCCCCTCCCAACCAAGTCATCCAGGGACCTGAACCAGGGGGACGGGGCAGGGCAGGGGCAGAGCACGGCAGTCCAGGGATGGACCCAGACTCCTGGTCCTGGGCAGGAGGGGCCCTTCAGGGTGAGGCTGGCCTCGCCTGGCACCTACCACGGGTGACGACACCTTCAAGGCGGATGATATTGGGGTGGTCAAACTGACCCATGATGGATGCCTCGCTCAGAAAGTCCCGCCGCTGTCTCTCTGTGTAGCCGGCTTTGAGGGCCTTGATGGCCACGGGCACGTCCTGCTGCCCTGGCACCCGCAGCCGCCCGTAGCAGACTTCTCCCGACTCTCCTGTGGATCCCGAGCAGGGCAGGCAGGGGAGGGCTACGGGACCCTCCTCTCCACACCTGGTCCCTGGCACGCCCCCTGCCCCACATGTCTGCCGTACGGGCTCCTTGGTTCCCCTCTCCCTCTGCCCTGGGTGCCCCTCCCCCGGGCACCCCCCTGTGCTGTCCCCACCTTCACAACCCCCGAGGCTCACCAGAGCCGATAATTTTCTCGATGTGGATCCTGGAGGCTTCAATCTCTCTGGTGAAACCGCGGCCTGCCCGGCCTGGCTCCTCATAGTTATGGGGTTCTGCATAGAACTGGGGCTCTGGGATCTTCCCTGGGGGGTGGTGCAGGGGCAGGAAGACAGGTGGGGGTGCTGAGGGACCAGGAAAGAAGGGCCATCAGGAGGGTGCAGGAGACTTTCTTTCGCAGCGTTCTTTCTATGGGCCTGGGAGAGGTCTGGGATGGGGGCTGGAGGGTAAGGAGCATCCCTGGGTATCTCAGGATGTGGCGGCAAACAGTAGGTGCCTAATATGTGCTTACCGAGCGACAACAGGGTCTCTGTGGAGGAGCTATGGGGTCTCTAGAGGACACTGGGGTTTCCAGTGAGTTCTGAGTATATCTGCTGTTAGGTTTTCTGGGGTCACTGCTAGAGTCTTTAAGGTCTTTCTAAGTCGTTCTGGGGTAGAAACGTAGCAAAAATGTTTTCATCACAAAGGCCAATTTTGATTCACAGCAGTTCTCTAGAAGACTGTGTTAAGGAGGATTCTGATGTTGCGTTCAGCGCAGTGAGAATCAGTACCATAATACTAATGTCTACCGTGGGCACAGAAGTGCGGTACGGAGGTAGGCTTTCTCCTAATTATCCTTGTTTTCTGGGGCCTCTGCAGGGTCCTGAGAAAGCTCTCGGTAGCACAGGTTCTTATCCAAGAGCATATGATGCCCCCCTGCCCCCCACCAGTGTGCAGAATTGTGCGTGAGCGCACAAACTTGTGCATTTCCCTGGGCGGAGGGTTTCTAGCCTTCTCAGCGGGGTCTGCAAACCCAATAAAGGGAAGCAGCACCTGCGGCCTCAGGTCTCTATGACCTCGCTGTCTTTCCCCGGGGCTCTGCTCTTCCCTGTGGGCCCTCGCTCCTCCCACCCGTGCCCTCCCCGGGCCGGTGCTGGTTCCCACTGTGACCCCACGTCCCTGGGTCCCCCGCACTCACCCTGCCCGTTCTGATACTGCATCTTCTCGTCAGAGTCCTGGAAGGCCTTGCTGTAGCCACAGTGCCTGTGGAGGACGGCCCTAGCCTCAGCCCTGACCCCGTGCAGGGCCAGAACTCCTCCCTTCCAGCTCCTTCCCCTTCGGGGTCAGCCCCTGCAGAGGGGAGTCCCTGCCCTCCGGCTCTCAACCCGGCTGGACCGTGACATCTTTGACAGTTACAATTTGCAAAGTCAAGCGCACTCGGCCCGCACAGCAGTCTATGCATCATCAGCCCCGTTTTACACGAAACCACCCTCGGTGGGGTGGCCGGGAGGCGAGGCCTCGGGTGTCTACCACACTGTGTGACCTTGGCAAGCCCCCTCCCTCCCCTGGGCCTGTGTCTCCAGGAAATAGGACAATGCTTCCAATTCTCACTGCCTGTGACAGGAAGTACACAAGCGTCTCATCGCTACCTCCCTCTGCGATGGAGTCAGAGAGAGAACGACGGCTTCGGTTTTGGCAGACCTGGGGTCCCGTCCCAGCTCTGACATCTACTTGGTGGAAGAGGCCTAACGTCTCTGGTCCCCAACTAGCTCCCCTGCAACACAAGACCAGGATCTCCACATCACAGGCTTAAACAAGGTGGTCACCCGAAGTGATGTCCACCCCGTGGACTGCATGGGAGCGCAATTCCAAGCCAGGGGCCCTGATAAGGTCCCTCGGGAAAGACGGACCTGGGTGAACAGGGAACAGAGGAGGGTCCGGGACAAGCCCGGGGTCCTCTAGCCTTTCGAGGTTGTTCAGAGACGAGGGGCTAGCAGAGAGGAAGAAGGGCAGGCCAGAGAGGCGGACAGAAAATGGGGGATGTGCGGGGCATGCGGGGGAGGGGGGCGGGTAGCGGGCAAGACAAAGTGAAGGAGGAAAGAAGAGCAGGTTTATATGAGGAACCTGCCCGCAGGCACAAGGGGAACGCTGGCTTGGTGGGGCTCGGCACAGGCTGGAGACACAGGGCTCCAGAGGAGGGGCTTGGGGTGGTTGGGGGCAGGGACCACACACCTCTTTTTGCAGATAAGCAGGAGCAGAAGCACCACCAGACCCGTGATGAGCGTCAGGCAGATCCAGACAATGGTCCTGGTGTCATAGCGGGGCCCTGCAGAGGAGGAAAGCGGGGTGGGGCACCAGCCTCTCAGGCCCGGGGGTCTGGTGGCTCTTCCGGGCTCGGTGGGCAGCGTCCTCAGCTGTGAGTCAGCCCAGAGTCCGGTCACAGGCCACCTCCCCCTCTGCCCCCACCCTCCGCTAAGCTTCCCTTTCAAGACCCTGCTCACCCATGCTTCCTGGCTTCCTGCCCCGGTGCCACCACTTCCTGGGGCTCTGTGAGCCGCAGAGAATCACTAGACTTGTCTGAGCCTCAGTTTCCTCAGCTGTAACGGGCCTGTCCTGCCTGATAGTCAAACAGTTAACAAAGCCGAATGTGCTGAGAGGTGCGGGTTTCGCTCCCAATTACAGGGCAATCCCAGGGTCGTCTTGTGTTTAGACAAGAAAGGTGTGGCTCAGAGAACTCAGGGAACTTACTCAGGGTCACACAGTAAATGGGACCGAGCCAGGCAGGATTCCTATCCGGCACAGGAGTGCCAAGGCAGTGCCAGTGGAAGGGGGTCATGAACTCAGCCTTGAACCTTTCTATCCCAGTACCACCCCGCGGAGGGTACCCGAGTGTAGAGCTGAGAAAGGACCCCAAGCAGCTGGAGACAGGGGCAGGGCGTTTCCAAGCCTGAAGGTGCCTCAGAATCACCCCGAGGGCTTACTAAACACTGCATGGCTGGGCCTTTACCCCAGGGTTTCTGATTCAGAAGGTCTGGGGTGGGGCCTGAGAACCAGCATTTCCAGTACCTTCCGGGTGATGCTGCTGCTGATCCCAGACTACGCTGTGGGCACCACTGTTCTGGAGGCTGGGGGCAGGAGGATACTGCGGAAGGGGCACAGAACTCGTCCCCAGACCGACCAGGCTTTAATCCTGCCTTGCTGGGTGACCTCGGACGATTCATTTTACTGCTTTGATCCTCATTTTCCTCATCTGTGAAACGGGGATGTGGATAACGGCAACGCACTAGAGGGCCTCTGGGACGGTTATAAGGTGACCGTGCTGGCAAAGGGCGCCATGGAGCCTGCACGCCACACCGATACTCAGGAAAAGCCAGTGGCAGGTGGGCCGTGATCAGCTCTGTCCCTTCGGGCAAGTAACCTCCCTTCTCTGAGCCTCAGGCTTTCACCTGTGAAAATGCCAACCCAGCACAGGCACCCGCTCAGCACATCCCCTTCCTCTCACCCCCCACGGCCCCTGGCCTGGCCCAGCTCCCTCGTCCTCCCCTGCACTCACGGGGTTTCCCGGTCTCCACCTCCATGGCCTGGCTGAAGCGGCCGCAGCCTGCAGAGGTGCGGGCTCGGACCTGGAACATGTAGCGGGTGCCCGGCTTGAGGCCCGACACGGTGGCCCTGGTGGTGACGGCCTTGAGGGTGGAGTAGCTCTGCATCTCCTTGTCCTGCCCACGAGAGGGGTGGTCGGCCAAGGGTCCTCCCGCCTGCTTCCCCTCCCCCCTCCTCCCTTCCCTGCTGGTACCTTCTCGTAGTACTTGATCTCATACTCCAGGATGATGCCATTGGGTTGCTCTGGCTCCTGCCACAGCAGGGAGACGCTGGTCTGGCCCGCCCGCTCCTGGCGGATCACCACCACCTGGGACGGGGCTGGGGGTGGGAGGCCAGCCTCGGTCAGATGGGAGGGTGGGTGATAATGGAGCCCGGCCTCTGTCCCAGGGACCCTGGTTTGGGCCGTGTTCACCTTGCCGACAGTCCTGCCCCGGCCCTAGGCCGCCCGGCATCCTCCAATCCTCCTAGCAAATCACCGGCTGCCGCTCTGGTCGGTCACCCGGGGTCGGCACAGCCTGGTTTCGGTCCAGGGGTCTAGGAAGCTGGGGTTGGCCTGACCCAGAGGAGGCCTGACTAGTCCAGCTTTCACTGCCTCCACCTCCCCGCTGGCCAGGCCCATCCACTGGCAGCGTGCTGGAGCCCCGCCAGCCTCATCCAGCAGACACCCTCGTCCACGTGGGGCCCCACCACCCGATGCCTCCCACCCCGAGCCCAAGGCCTGGAGTGGAGCAGGATCTCGGGGGGAGATCCTGAGGAGGAAGAAGAAAAGGAGAAGGAAGGGAGGGGCAGGACGGAAGGAACCAGCGTCCTCACCGCCTGGACTTGGAGAGTGTGACTACAGCAGTTCTGACACTCAGGGGAAGGACCTGAGCCGAGCTCATCTGAGCTCAAGCATTCCCGTGTCACACTAGGTCCCCAGTGCACCCCCGTTACTCACTGACTGAGCCTTTCAGTCCCTCCCTCCCTCCTGCGTTCGGCGCAGTTACCCCTGATGTGAGTCTGCTGGGAAGTACCAGATACAGACCCCACGGCAGCCAAGCTGACTCTCGGCCCCACACCCCCAGGGTCCCCCGGCTGCCCCCGGCTGCCCCCCACGCCCAGTTCTTGCTCCCTATCAGGGCATCCTGTCTCCCCGGAGCTCCCTGAAGGCAGGGACTACGCACAGCAGGGGGCCAATAAATATTGCTGGGTGGCTTTGACGTGACAAATTAAGAAGTCCAGAGTGAAGTTGGGAGAGCGTGGCACAGGGGGCCCCCCACCAGCCTGGGAACCAGGCCTGGGTTCACAACCCGGCCTTCTCTTGCTGGCTGGGACCGATACCATCGGGGGGGGGGGGGCACTTTCCCCAACCAGAAAGAGAAGCTAGAAGCAGCACCAGCCAGGAGGAGGTGAAGATCAGATAAGACCATCGTGGTGCCAGCAGTATGTGGGCGCCTCTTAAAAACCAAAGAACTTCCAAGGCCAGAGGTCCCGTGTGAGTGGAGCAGACACAGGGGGACAGAGCGCAGAGGTGGAAGGAAAACAGGGTGGGGTCACCTGAGGGCTCCAGGAGGAGGTGGCTGCCGAGAAGACAGAGTGGGAGGGAGGGGGGGAAGGGGAGAGGATAGAGGGAGGAGGGAGGGGGAGAGGGAGGAGAGACGGGGAGGGGCCAGCATTCTGTGAGGCTAGACCTCACCCATTTGCTCAGGGCTGTTGTCTGCCCTGGCCCCCTCAGGATTTCCTGAATGCCTTCCCCACATGCCTTGTGGTCAGCTAGGACCTGGGGTTCCTGTAGTGACCACGGCAGCCCTCGAGGAGCTTACGATCTATGACAGAGGCAGAAAGCAAGAAGGTAAACCGACATGCAGTCACAGGTTGGTGAAGTGCCATGAGGGACAGAAGAAGGCACTGCGTGTGATGGAGGGAACGTTGTGTGCAGGGGCCAGGTGGAGTCAGGCCATTTTAGCTGGGGGTGGTCAGAGTGGGCCTCCCCAAGGCAGGGGTGACAGTGGAACTGAGGACTGAAGGAGCCAGCCACTGGACATCACAGGGAGGGGCCTGTCGCTCAGAAAGAGAGGTAAAGCCAAGGCCCAGGGCAGGGCAGGGCAGGGGGAAGCCAGGGTGGCTGCAAGAGAGGGAGCTGGGTAAAAGTGGGCAGGTGAGGCTGGAGAGGTGGGTAGGGTGGGTGGCATGGGTGTCCCTCGGCCCTGGGAGGATCTGAATGGGATCTGAGCTCAGGCTGAAGCTGGTAAAGGGTTCGTGTATGACCGGGCCTCGCTTACATTTGGAAAGCTCATTCAGGACACAGTGTGAGAAGGCGTCACGGGGCGAGGGGAAGGGGGGCCCCTGTGGTTGCCCACACAGCACACGCTGGGGGTGTGGACAGTGCTGTGGACTGAATTGTGTCCCCCTCCCAAATTCATATATTGCAGCCTTAACCCCCAACCTGGTAGTCTTTGTACGTAGGGTCTTAGGGAGATAATTAGGTACAGAGGGGGTCACGCAGGTGAGACTCTCATGATGGGATCAGTGCCTTTATAAGAAAAGACACCAGACACTTCTCTCTTTCTCTGCCTTGGAGGACACAGCAAGAAGGCAGCTGTCCACAAGCCGGGAAGAGGGTTCTCACTAGAAACCAAACTGGCCAGCATCTTGATCTTGGACTTCCAGCCTCAAGAACCGTGAGCAAAAACCTCCAGGGTTTAAGCCCCCAACCTACGGTATTTTGTTACGACGGCCTGAGCTGAGTAAGGCAGATGCACTGGAAGGACTCTGAGGGGGCGGCGGTCACCTGAAGTGAGGCCCGGTGGGGCCGGCGGGTGGTGGAGGAGGGAGGGAGGGAAGGAGAGTCAGGCTGACAACGGGGTGTGGGGCCCCAGCATCCCCCTGAACAGTGGTGCCGTGTCCTGAGACGGGGGGCCTCTGGGAGGTGCAGGTCTGGGGGTGCTGTGTGGCTAAAACACATCCAAGTGGGGGGCGGGAGTGGGCAGCTAGGCCTCAGGGGAGAGGTCCAGGCTGGTACATTTGGGGGATGTCAGCCTGAGAGCGGATTCCAAGCCACGGGCCCCGATAAGATCACTCGGAAAAGATGGACCTGGCTGAACAGGGGAGGGAGGAGAGTCTGGGACAAGCCCAGGGTCCTTCCAGCCTTTTGAGGTTGTTTGGGGAAGAGGGGCTGGCAGGATGGACAAGGGCAGGCCGGACAGGTGAACAGAAGATGGGGGATGTGCAGGGCTTGGGGGCAAGACGCAAGTGTTCCACCAATGAGAAAAGAACAGGGAGAGAAGTCCCTGCGGCGTGTGGCCCGGTGGGGGCACTGGACTTCAGGGGCCAGGTGGGGAAAGATGCCTGATTGGAGCCGCCCAAAGAGGCTCACCGCGAGAGGACGCAGACAGCTCTTTCAGGAAGGTTTCCTGGGAACAGAAATGGTCTGGGGGCTGGAAGGGAGCGTGGCTTCAAGGGAGGGTTTCTCTTTTAACGATGTAGCGTACTGATGGTGTCGGGAATGCCCCTGGGTTCTACCCCACCTGCACCCCGGCCGGCCAGCCACCTGCCCCAGTGTCCCTGGAGACCAGTGGCCGAGGGCAGGGCCCCACGCACCAGGCACACAGGCCTATTCCCCACTGTGTCGCCAGCCCCGAGCACAGAGCTGGGCATTCGGTGCGTGCCCCACAAATGCCGGTTGGAAGAGGGTCTCTTGAATGGACAAAGCCTGGCATCAGGGAGGGGGTGCCCTGGGCTCACCGTTGGGTCTCCCGTTTCACTTGGGTGCGAGGCAGACCTGGGTTTGAATCCTGCCTCTGCCACTTCCTGTGGGGGTGACACAGAGCCTCAGACTCCTCCTCGGTGACATGGTGAGAATAGTGACTGCTGGACCAGGCCTGCGTGGTGTTGGGGGGAGACGGGGTCGGGGCCACGGCGGGCTTAGATGTGTGCTGGGGTGGCCGTTAATGGAGAAGCTACTGTGGTGGGCTCTTGGGCCGGGCTGTCACTTGACAGGCAGGACTCACCAGAATTTGGAAAGGGAGGGGCTCCAGGGGCTAAAATCAGCCCGGCAACTGTCTAGACACACAGAGATAAATGGCTGTTGTCCAAACCAGTGCAACCAAATCCCTCCCAGGGGCAGCAGTGGCAGGTGTTCTGGAAAATGATAATCAGAGTGATTTTATTTTTTAATGACATTTATTGAGCAGGTACCTTGGGCCAGGTGCTGGGCTCGGAGTTTTCATTTCTCTCACTTAAGCCCCCAAATAGGACCTGAGGCACGTACAGAGGCAGAGAGAAAGCTCTGGAACCCAGGCCTACGATGGCCGTGGAGGCCCGTCTCTGACCTTGTCGGATTCCTCCCACCTACGGGGCAGGATCTACTTTTCTAAGGGTGTGGAGAGGGGCAGGCACTTGCCCGAAACACCACCGCGTACGGGGCGGTGCTCCGATCCTGCGAGGGCCAGGGGCCAGGGAAGCCGGGGCACGGAGCATCTCCGCCTACCTGCCTGGTTCGTGGTGATGTTGACAACAGCCGCCCGGCGGGGCTCGGGGCTCAGGTCGGACACGCCGTTGACGGCCTCGATCCAGAAGGAGTAGTTCATGTGAGCCAGCAGATTGGCCACCAGCAGGCTGGCCCGCACCAGGCTTGTCTGCTGGGGCACGAAGCGGGTGCCACTCCCACACGTCTCGCAGTGGCCCAACGCCCAGGGGCAGCGGCGGCACACGGCGTTGTAGGTGATGTCGTTGCGGCCGCCTGGGTCCAGGGGTGGGGCCCACTCCAGGGTCACGGATGTCCCATTCACGCTGGAGATCAGGTTCACCGGTGCCGAGGGCGGCCCTGGGGGGGAGAGAACGGCAGGCGGCCGTGGTGGGAACCCCCTGCCCTGTCCTGCCACAGGACCTGCAGGGATCGAGGTTTGCGTTTCCCAGCGTTTTCATGCAGAGCAGGTGGAGAGACTGACAACCCGGGGGGGCGGGGGGGGGGGGGG
>NW_026057585.1:88386738-88408602 GCF_023721935.1 Panthera uncia
GGGGCCCACAGCAGCCACCCTGGGGGCGGGTGCGAAATGCCTCTGTCATTTGCCTGCCGCATTTCACTCCTTCACCCCGCGCTGGACGTGAAACACAGACCGCTGAGCACCGCTTGGGCGTAACATGGAGGCTCCAGGAAGCCCAGGGGAGGTCTCTGCAGCAGTGTGTGTCCAGAGCCCCAGTCTGGGAAGCGCAGAGGTTTTGGAGAGAAAGGTGGGGCTGGGGTAGGCTCCTGGGGGCGGGGATTCGAGTCTGGAGGGACTGGGGGTGCTGAGGGGGGTGGGCCCTGGGGCTCAGAATTTCAAGCCTCAGCATCTCAGGCGGAGACTCTCAGATCTCAAGAAAATAGAAGAGTAGAATCTCAAAATCATAGAGAATAGTAGAATCTGAAGGGTGCGGAATACTAAAAGCTTAGTCTTTTACAGTCGTAAGATTTCTAGAACCTGAGGGCACTGAATTGTGGATTTGGAGAAAAACTGGAGTCCGGCTAGCTGAGAACAAGTGTCCGTGACCTAGAGCTGGGATCACTTTGCCTGCAAAGCCCATGGTAGGCACCACATCGCTCAGCCATCCTTTCTGTATCGGCAGGTCCCATGTGGGGAAAATGCATGGGTCTGGGCAGGACAGTGGACGGAGGGAGGGAGGGACAAAGTGTGTGTGTGTGTGTGTGTGTGTGCACGCCATGTACAGGGAGCCCGGGAGCCGGGTGTGGTGGAGGTGGGGGGAGGGGGAGACTGGAGACTGACTGGGGGGCAAAACCAGTGAGAAGTGCCCCTCACTCCACCTCAAGAGACCAGCACTGGCAAATGGGGTAGGCCGAGCTGGCTGCCACGCCTCCCAGCCGGGATGTGAGAGGCCCCTTCCGGCCAGGAGAGGAGGCGATGAAGGAGCCCCCGCCGGCAGCACGCAGAACGCCCAGGCACACAGCCCTGCAGGCGCGGTGTCAGAGCCCCTCGGAGTCCCCTCAGGTGCACAGGGCATGAGCACACGCAACCACGCCCTCTCCGGGCACACGCGCCTCCCCTGCTGGGCCACGTGCGCACACGCTGGGCTCACAAGGCACATTCGTCCAAGTTCTGCAGGGACCTGGGAATCCCCTACAGGGACCCACATGTGCACACGCACCCCTCAGAGTCCTTTATGTACGTGGGCACGAGACTCTCACGCTCGCGCCCAGGCACACAAACACTATGCGGGCCCCTTACGGGAGCAGCTGTCGACACAGACACACACAGTGTTCTGATCGCTGCCGGCCTCCCAGGGCACACCCAGAATCAGACACACGCATGCCACATCCAAGCAGGCGGCCACACATAGTTCCTATACACACTCACCCCACACCCCACACCCACTAAGGCAGCTCAGGCAGTCCGTCGAGGACAGCAGCGGTTAGGGGGCTCCTCTGACGGGCCCTTGTTTCACGGGAACCCCCTGGCTCGCCCACCCCAGCTCCCAGGGCAGCAGTATCACTGCCGGATCAGAAGATGACCCAAAACGCCTGGTACCGGGCGGGGCATGAGTCCAGCTCTCTTCTGCTCCCCGAAGCAAAGAGGAAAGACTGAGGGAGGGAAGGAAGGAAGGAAGGAAGGAAGGATTTCCCTGTAGAGATGGCAGGTGACATGTGACAAGAAGTAGGGACCTCAGAGAGGTCAAAGCCACCACAGAGGAGTCAGTCGGAGTCACCCCCCCTACCCCAGACTGGCCCCTGGCCCAAGAGAGCCACCTGTCCCTGCCTCACCCACAGAGCACTGACTGGGTCCCTGGAGTCCTGGGAGCATGCGGTCCTGGCCCGGTCTTGATCTCCAGGATGCTGGGGCTCGGGGTGGTACTCACGGGTGCAGGCTGCAGATGGTGGGTCCAGGGCCGCACGGTAGTAGCTGAGGTCACAGTGGCAGGCCTGGGCAGCGGGGGCTGCAGAGTGGCTGTGGGGAGGGCAGCGGGCGCAGAGCTGGTCCCCAGGGGCCGACTTGTAGAAGCCCAGCTCACAGGCTGCGGAGGACAAGGCGGCTTCAGGTGAGCCAGCCGGGCCACCCTGGCAGGCCTCGGGGCAGCTTTCCCTCTGACCCAAGGCTTCCAGTGGGATATCCCGAGGGACACGGGTGTAGCCCTTCAGCATCACCAGGTCCTACCCTCATCTGCAGATGGAGGGACCGAAGCGCAGAGAGAGGGCCTGTGACTTACACAGGGTTGCACAGCTAGTCGGGGGCAGAACTGAGGCTGGGACCCCGATACCTGAGTCCCGGCCCCGAAGTCGGCACAGGAAAGAGCCTCGTCAAACCAGAGTCACGTCTCCTGCTGCGGCCCTTCCCACCCAGGCCTGTCTCCAGCCTGAATCTGTCCATCACCGGACACCGGGCCCTGAGTGAGACACTGCCTCGGGTGTGGGGGTCAGGAGGCTCAGCATCCAAGGGTTGGGGTTGGGACTTGGGTAGGAACGAAAGCTGGAAGGGAATGGGGCGGGTGGGAATGTGACTGGAAAAGAGACCCAGGTGATAGGACCCCTATAAAAATATAGATTCCAGGCCCCACCACGGCCAGCCAGTTAGAAGAGCCAGGCGTGGGGCCTGGGGATCTGTTTTCCAAGCTCCCCAAGCAATGCTGACTGTCCAGGACTCGCAGGCTCCCGCCCCTCCCAGAGCCTGTCACCGTGACCGGGACTGACCAGTCTTGTACATGACCTTCTCCCCGGCCTCCGCCACACCTGCTTCATCTCTCACCTGGATGACCCAGCCTCCAGCCTTGCCTCCCCAGTCCCCAGTCCCAGCTGCCAGTGTGACTGCCATTCATTCTGCCCTCACAGAGCCAGCACCTTGGAGTGTGGTAAACGAGGCCGTGATCATTGCCAGGAAGGAAATAAAGCGGGTGAGGTGGCAAAGGGCAAATTGTGCGAGGAGCTACTTTCTCAGGGAAGGAAATGGTATTTGAATCGTGTCTAAGCAGTAAGAAGTTGTCAGCCACACAGGGAGTGGGGGTATTCTACGTTATATGGAACTCCCTGAAACGACACCTGACCTGGTCACTGCTGGTTCACACCCTCACGGCCTAACAATAAAGCGTGGCAGGCACAGCCCTCCCGCAGCCTCCTCCAGTGTCACCTCTCACTCGCCATCCACAGGCCAAACTAAAGGACTGGCCACTCCCCACACCCAGCAGGTTGTTTCCTGCCTCGGGGCCTTTGCACGTGCTATGCCTTCTTCCTGGGATGGCTTGTCCTTTTTGTCCACCTGTCAAACTCTCAAGATTTATCTTCCTGTCCCTTGGAACGAAGCCTTTCTCCACACCTCCACGTGTATGCACACACACACATATGCAGGTGCGTAGAAACAACTCCTCCCTGCCCCACTTCTGCAGTCCCTGCTCAGTATCGCCACCGATAACACTATGGCTGTACTTGTGTATCGGTACGTCTGGCCCTCCTCCTAAACCGGAAGCTGCTTGTGGGCAGCTCCTGGTGAACAAGGGCAGGGCTGCCCTATTCATCTCAAACTTCCTAGAGTCTGGCTCGGAGCAGAAGCGGTCAGCGCCACGTTTTCAAAGTGAGCTAATCCCGCCGTGATCTGCTCTGCAGCAGGGAGAGATCCCGGGAGTTCAAGGAGGACCAAATGCCACCTAGCCGGGTGGTCCTCAGCTGTACCACGGACCTGACCTCCTTTGCAACAGGGACCACCGGGAAGTTCACTGTGTATTATAACAGCTAAAATCAAGTTAATTTGTAAAATGCTACAGGCTTGAGAGAAGACCCGGCATCGGGAGAAATGATACCGCTTCCCAGACTCAGAGGGGGTGGAGCCAGAAGGGGCTCACAGGTTGGAGAGTTGGGGAACGTGTGCCTCAGTTTTGAGACTTCTTCCCTCCCCCCTGGAGAGACCCACGAGGGCTCAGGGCTCCCTGGGAGCTCCGGGTTTTGGGGCTCCTAGCTGACACACTGTGATCTCACCTCCTCCTCCTAGAAGCCCTCCGGGAGACAAAGCCCTGGGGCACAGCCTAGGAGCCTTCCTCCAGGCCCAGGAATGGGGCAGAGGAAGGTTTTGCGCTTCATCGGCAAACAGCCTGTTGTTGAGCTGAATGACAGTGACCCATGTCGGCTAGCAGTTTGGGGACCATTCGCTCATTCCTCCCCTCATTTATTCCTTCACCCACATTTATTGAGATTCTACCATGGAGCCGAGATACGAAGAGTCGGTCCTGCTCTCAATGTGCCGTCAGAGCAGTGAGAGGCACACAGCACACCCTGGGGTGATTCATGGCATAAAGCAAGCACAGCACGACAGCCTGCGGGTCTTGAGCCCCTGGCCGTTCAGAGTCCATCTGGTTCTTGTCAGTTAAGAGCGGAAACTTGGAAGCAGGCTGCCTGGGCTCCTCTTCTGCTCTAGGCGAAGGGACGCTAGGCAGCCTGCTGGGCCTCAGTTTCTTCATCTGTAAAATGGGGATAATAATAGTCCCCCACCTCCCAGGGCTGTTGTGAGGATGGCATGAGCAAATGCATGTGAATTCATGTCAGGACCGCGCCCGGCACTTATCACGATGCTACGTGGCTGCCATTAATACATTTGTTTGGCAGAGAGGAAACCGGCGGAGTGCCTTGCTCTAGGCTCCTCGCTGGGCCAGAATGCAAACCCAGGTGGGGGAGCCTCTGGAGCCCGGGCCTTTCCCCCACCAGCCTCTCAACATGGACCGGGACTTAGAGATGGCCTGGCCATTCTGCCGCTCACCGATGGGCGGTTCTCACGCGCTCTGCTAATACCCATATGGCTGTAACGTGTCAGAGCCAGATTAATCCGCGCAATGAAAATAAAATAATCTTTAATAAGAATACTAATCACCAGGCCTCGGGGAGCCCGGAGACCTGGAGGCAGAGCCGGGAATTAATGGCCGAGACAGATGGAGCGGCCCTGGGCAGGGGCCCGGCCCCGCCCGGCGACCCAGGGTGCTTCCGGAGTCTGCGTGGCCCGCGTGTCGGCCGGGAGCCAGGCGGGGCTGCTGCCCCTGCCGAGGGCACCTTGCCCAGGCCGCCTGTCAGGCCGGCAGCTGCCTGAGGCCCCACCACCTCTCCCCTCTCCCCCGCCAAGAGCCTGAGATTTGACAAATAAGGCGTCTGCCGGTGGATGACCAAAGGAAATTAATTCTAAATCAGATTTTAAACACAGTCAGGAAGGCAAAAGAGCTCGTCGCTCACGCTCCCCCTCCGAAACGAGACGCTCTGATATTTATAGAAAAATGATTAGGGCCTCGGAGGGTGGTTTGTATTCTGCGTCCAGGTGACGGGAAGGACGGCAACCAGGACTTCAGACTCGGGGCTGCTGCTCTGCTGGGTGATGTTCTGAGTGGTCTCTCCCCTTCCTGGCGGGGAGGGGGCTGCAGCCAGCTGTGGGGGGGTGGGGCCTGGGTCTGGAACTGTGTTGTGAGGGGACCGCTCTGCTCAAGGAGTTGGGAGATCTGGGATGCAATCACACCCCTAGCTGTGTGCCCTTGGTCCAGTCACACCACCTCTCTGGGCCTCCATTTCCCCACTGGCAGACTGGACGAGTTCCGCCTGGCTCTGACGTTCTTCTGTGGGTCTCTGAGGCCTGAGGGGTCTCGGTGAGGCCTCAAAGAGCCGGGCGACCGGCTTGGTCCCTTTCCCATGGGCTTTCACTGTCTTCTCTGTCAAACTGAGTGCTTCCCGGCCACTTCTGAGGAGAGCGGTGAGGGTGAAACCAGGGGGAAGGGAGGCCGGGAGGGAGGCCACTGCCGTGGGCCGGCCCCTGCTGCAGGCCTCAGGCTCTGGATCCCCTCCTTTCGCTAGAAGGAAGGTGGAGGGTTCAGGCTGGGCAGGCGGGGACCGCAGGGCCCAGCCTTCCTCCTCAACGGTTTGCTCAGGGACAATTGTCCGATGGAGAATCCAGGGGCCCACGGTCCTCAGGGAGTCCCACGCAGGTGGATCGGCGGCGGAGGAGAGCCGCAGCTTTGAGGGGACAACTCAAGCGGCCCAGAAGGGCACCCCCAGTCTGTTCCCAGCTCCTGCTTGGCCCCCCAGCCTCCTCACTCTCAGGGTACCCACCCAAGGAGGGGTGAGGATGGGGACTGCTGGCAGGGCCTCGCATGGCGGGGGGGGGGGGGCTCAGTTTCAGACCCACGTTGCTTCTTCAAAGGAGGTTACACAGACCATCACAGAAACCCGCGACAGGAGTGAGCGAAGTCTCTCCCCGTGCCACCTACCACCGGCATCCCGTCCCCAAACCTCACTGCCTGCCGTGCGTTAGGAATTAATATTTTTTATAAAACCTGTAATTATCTCGCAACTGGCATAATTACATTGTATTGTGATTTAGATGTAAAATTCGAAACGTGCCGCCATTGCCTAACCCTGCTTTGACATTTCTTTGTTATTTTTTATTAATGTGCCAGTGCTGCCAGGAAACGAGACTGGCCTCGGCCTCTCCCAGCCCTGGGACGGTCCTGCTGCTCGGGACTTGGGAGCTTCTTTTTTTTAATTTTTTTTTATTTTTATTTTTGAGAGAGAACAGAGCTATGAACGGAGGAAGGACAGAGAGAGAGGGGGACACAGAATCCAAAGCAGGCTCCAGGCTCCGAGCTGTCAGCACAGAGCCTGATGTGGGGCTCGAAATCACAAACTGAGATCATGACCTGAGCTGAAGTCAGACACTCAACCGACTGAGCCACCCAGGCGCCCCGGGACTTGGGAGCTTCTACCAGGAGTCCTGCCCTTGAGTCGCTGTGGGACCTTGGGCAAAACACACTCCCTCTCTGGGCTCCACTCCCCACCCCTGTCAAACAAGGGGGCTGGAGCAGCACCGGAGACCCCCGATCCCCCAGTCAGGAAGACCAGTCTCCCTCCCACGAGCAAGTGTGTCCCACGGCACGCTGGACAGACAAGGGTCTTACCTGCACCAGAGTGGGGGCCAGCGGCTGACCTTGAGCAGGTATCCGCTGAGCAGCTGGCCTGATTATTATGGCCTGTGCTATGCCAGTTCCTAACTGCTCTGATGTTACCCCAGAGAGGAGGGCGGTGGGGTCTGGCAGAAGGCTCTAGGGACAGAGGGAGCAGCTGAGGGCTCTGGAGGGAGCCAGCCTGGGATCAGAGCCCTACTCTGTGACTTAGGTGGAAGGGGCTCAGTTTGTTGCATCTGTAAGATGGGGAGACACGACCTCACTCAGAGGACTTTTGTAAGCATGAGAAAGTGTGTGAACTCCCCGGCTGCACGGACTCCCTGTGCCGAAACCCCCGTGCCTGGGCCACACTAGATGCTCAACAAAATGAGTAACTGCCGTGAGGAGTAAGAAGCGCTCATTCATGTGGCAAACGTTCAACAAACTGTCGCTAAGGGACTTTATTATCCGCACCAGAATGAGGGGATGTTGGAAGCCAGCTCAGGCAGGGAGAGCGCTGGTGCTGGGCCAGGGATAGGTTACATACCTACACATGGCTCCGAGCAAGACAGACCTGACTCAGGCCCCAACTCTATCTGTCACCAGCCGAGAGGCCTATGCAGCGACACTACCTCTTAAGCCTCAGTTTTCCCATCCGTAAAATGGAATGGTAATACCCGCCTTGCTACAGTGAGCCAATGAACTGATGTGTGAGCATCCCTTTGTGAGCTGTAAAGGCAACGGGGGTGTTTGTTATTGTAATTACCCAGTGGGAAGTTGAGAAGCACAGGGATGGCTGTGATAGGAGCCAGGAGAGGCTGGGAGCCTGGGAGCCTGAAAGCCAACTAGGCCACAGGTGATAGAACAAGTCCAGAAACAGGCAAATGTCACAGAAGGTGCTTCGGGGGTTAGGGTTCTGGAGAAGCAAAGACTCATAGCAGTTGGGAGTGCGAAGAAGGACTTCTTAAGGAAACCAGAGCCCCCCGAGAGGGGCTGGAAAGGGCCTAGTGGCTGCACGGGAGATCCTGATCCCACAGAACTACCTTGAGCATCACCTGAAATTGTCAGCCTGTGCCCTCCTCAGTCCTGTGAGCACTAAGGGGCCCTGCCTGCCTCCTGGGGCCGAGGGATGGGCCCCGTCCCAATTCCTATCTGGGGCCAGGCCCTAGTCTCTCTGCTCCCTGCACAGGAACCTCCTCCTTCCCCAGGAGAACCAGTGGTCCCAACAGCAGGCTTCACTATGCTCTGAGTGGCTGAGCTGCCGTGTGCCCAGCCCCCGGGGAGGCCAAGGAAGGGCAGAGGGCAATCAGGCGGAGACCAGTACAGCTGGGTCACCAGCTGTCTGTCCAGCCGACTCTCCCGGTGACCCGGGTGCTTGGGATGCCTCGTGACACTGCCCCCAGAGGGGCACAGTGGAAGCGTGAGGCACGTCCACGCAGCCTGGGGTGTGGGTCCTGCTCTCAGTCTCTGGCGTGGGAACCCCAGCAGCATGCTCATGGGGAGACAGGTGCCACGCTGCTGCGTTCTCCACCTTCCCCTTCACAAGGACCTTGGCTGTCCCCTCCCACAGGTCCCTGGGTAAGATCCCCCTCCCCCCCAAACACCGGCAGGCTGGTCCAGGTGCCCCAGTGACACACCCAACCTAGAGAGTACCCCCTGGGTGCCCCAGACTGCACTCATTCACCCACGGACTGGTTCCACTTCCCTCCACTCCGTACAAGTTTGGCGGTTTTAAGCACAGACTCCGGTGCCAGACTTCTGGGTTCAAGTCACAGCTCTGCCACTCCCGCGCTGTGTGCCCCCGGGCAAGTTCCTCTGCCTCTCTGTGCCTCCGTCTCCTTGTCTATGAAACCAGGATAAGAGTAGCTTCTATGTCACAGGGGAGGCCCGGAGACTAAATGAGTTAATATGTGAAAAGTGCCTAAAACGATGCCCGACGCACGTGAGCTCCTAGAATCGTTCCCTCGCACGGGTATGTGCCCGAGCACAAGGGCGTGCTTAAGACGTACCCCTCCACGGCGCCCACAGAAGGCGCCACCCGGCTGCGGCGTGCCTGCCTCTGTTCTCTCTGCCCTGCTCCACACACACGCTCCCACGCACGCAGGCGGCCTGGTGTATTCGCTGACCCACGAACCCTGGAGGGTCACCCATCTTCCCAGGTGCTGAGCTCGCCGCCCGGATCCCTGCCGACCGCCACGGCCCCCACGCCCCGCCCGGACTGAGCCCACATGCCCCCCGCGTGGCGCACTCACCCACGCAGGCGTCCCGCCGCTCCTCGTAGCCAGCGCTGCACACGCACTTGCCAATGGGCACCAGCCACTCGCCCTCGGCGCTGCAGTACATCTTGGGCGTGTCCCGCTCCTCAGAGTGCCGCACGCACTGGCCCCGCACCTCCACCAGCGAGGACGAGTCGGCCCCCGTCACCGCCTCCGAGAAGGCAGCCAGGTTGCGCACCATGGTGGGGCACTTCTTGTAGTAGATGCGGAGAGACAGGATGGCGAGGCACGCGCCGATGTCCTGGAAGGCCAGATAGAAGCCGCGCTTGCTGAGGGGGCCCACGCCGCGCACCTCCGTGTTGAGCTTGAGGCGCCGCACGCCCAGGTCGGCCCCCGTGAAGCTCTCGTCGGCCGCAATGGTGTCGATCTTGAGGAACTTGCTCTCCTGCGTGCTGGCGCCCAGGTCACGGTCCGACTCCAGGTAGTAGAGGTTGAAGGTCTCCTTGCAGGTGCCCAGCACGCCGGGCATGCTGTTGCAGTCACGCAGGGTGAACTTGATCTCGGCGTAGACCCGCCGGGCACCGTCGCGGGGCACCCAGCTCGTGCGCAGCCAGTTGTTCTGGTTGGGGCTCATGACGTTGCACACCTGGTACGTGTGGATGGGCTGGAAAGACTCGTCCACCTCGTTGATGGAGTCCCACTGCGGGCAGAGAGAGCACAGCGCTGACGCGAGAGGCAGCACCTCGCCCTCTCCTGCCGGTCGCCCCGGCCACGTGCCACGTGCAACATGCATGGCCCCGGGGGCATCCTGGGGAAGAAGATGGAACTTGGGTCTCTGCCCTTGGGTTGCTGACCTCCTACTGGACTGTCACAGACGTCAGGCACTCTAGAGAGCTCCACATCCTTCTGGGAAAGCGTGTTTTGCTGCATTGGAGCAAAGACAGGCTCAGACGTGTGAGCCACATGTCTGAGGTCACCTGGCTGGTGACCGGTGGAGCCAGCACTGGAATTGATGCCAAAGCTACAAAATCCAACCTTGTTTCTACATGGCGACTCCAAACACTCCCGGAGGTGGGGGGGAGTTTGGGGGTATTCTGTTTGAGTGATTCAGGAAGCCCACGGGTCCAGTTTCCCTATCAGTTGCCAGAGGGATCTTTCTAATTCGTGAACCTGACTATGCCTCAGATCCTTGAGAAAGGGAGTACTAGGATGTGGGGACGTTGAACGTGGTGGTTTCTGGGCCAGGCGCTAGCCAGGTTATCAGTGATTCAGAAATAAATCAGACACAATCAACAGAGCGAAAGGCAACAGCCCTGCGCATCACGTGTCTGATAAGGGATTAATATCCAGAATATATAAAGAACTCCTACAACTCAACAACAAAGAACCAAACAGCCCAATTTAAAAAATGGGCAAAGGACTCGAATAGACGTTTCTCCAAAGAACATATACAGATGGTCAAATACTACATGGAAAGATGCTCACCATCCCTAATCATTAGGGTAAATACAAATCAAAACCACAATGCAATACCACTCCACACACACACACACACACACACACTAGGATGGCTACTATCAAAACAACAGAAAATAACGAATGTAGGTGAGGATGTGGAGAAACTGGAGCCCCTGTGCCCTGTTGGTGGGAAAGTAAAATGGTGCAGCCACCGTGGAAAACAGTATGGAGGTTCCTCGGCAAGTCAAAAATAGAACTACCCTACGGTCCAACAACTCTACTTCTGGGAATATATACACAAAAGAATCGAAGGCAGCGTCTCAAACAAATACTTACACACTCATGTTCACAGCAGCATTATTCACAACAGCCAAAAGGTAGAAATGACCCAAATGGGTCCATCGTTGGATGAATGGGTAAACAAAATGCGGTATATCCAAACAATGGGATATTATTCGGCCTTGAAAAGGAAGGAAAGCCAGATGCATGCTACGACATGGGTGAACCTTGAGGATATTCTACAAAGTGAAATAAGCCGGTGAAAGAACATATATTTTATGATTCCACTTATACGAGGCACTTAGATCCACGGAAACAGAAAATGGAATGGTGGTTGTCAGGGGCCGGGGGGGCTGGGGAACGGGAGGCTGGTGTTTCATGCGGACAGTTTCAGTTTGGGAAGATGAAAGTTCTGGAGATGGATGGTGGTGATGGTCACACGACACAGTGAATGTACTTAATGCCACTGAATTGTACACTTAAAAAGCGGTTAGAATGTGGTTCGGAAATTTTATGTTATGTGTATCTCACCACAATTGGTTTTTTAAACCCAGTTCAATGGCTTCATTAAATTTTTTTTTAAATGTTTTAGAGAGAGAGTGAACGGGGGGACGGGGCAGAGGGAGAGAGAGAGAGAGAGAGAGAGAGAGAGAGAGAAATCCCAAGCAGGCTCCACACTTAGAGCCTACGCGGGGCTCGATCTCACAACCCTGGGATCATGAGCAGAGCCGAAGTCAAGAGTCAGACGCTCAACCAGTTGACCCACCCAGGTGCCCCTACCACAACTTTTTTAAAAACAAGGAAAGCAACATGCCAGAAATACTCCCTCCCCTTGACCGTCTCACAGTGCATCAGACAAGGTGGTTGGGCGCCCTATGCCAAAGACGTTGGGCATCCAGAGGGGGGTGGAACTTCCTGCAGGCTGAAGCAGGAAGCTCTTGCAGGGGGAGTATGAGCAGTGTCCCTCGAGCACCAAATAGCCCAGTTTGGACACAGAAGATTCACCTCCAAGATCCAGTGTTGACAAATGAGCCAGGAGCCAAGAGATCAAGACCTCTTGGTCTCTAACCAGCTGTGTGACCTCGGGCAAGCTCCCATTCCTCTCTGGGCCCCAGCTTCCTCAACTGCAGAGTGCTGGTTGGCCAGAAGCAGTTATTGTGGGCTGAGTTCAGTGGACTCCTGATGGCCCCAAGGAAGGGCTGGGGGCTGAAGGCAGATGGAGGGGAGGGGCTCCGGGTCCCTGCCTTGGCTCGGCCAGAGATGCAATGCGTTGCTGTCCTTTTCTCGGGCCTCTATGGGCAGTTGCCCTTGAACTAGAGATCCTCTTACTTAAGGGGGGTGGGAGGTAAAAACTGCTCCTCGTGACGTTCTGAGAATCTGTGGGGCTCTGAGTAATTCACGAGGGTTGGAGTGGGGCCTCGGGGGTCTGAAGTCTGACAAAAGCCCCTCCATCTCTCCTTGTCTTGGCCAGCCACGTGGTCTCTACCCTCAGTGCCCACCCCCGTAAAATGGGGCTCAGGCAGGCCCGCCTCAGTGAGGCTCGAGAGGACGAAAGACGTAGGCTGCCAAGTGCTTTGGCTTGGGCCTGGCCCAGCAAGGCACCAGAGGAACAGCACTCCTACAACGCCGACCCAGCAGCATCTTCCTAGCCCACCGGCGCCTGCCTCCGGGCCCCCTGGGGAAGAGGTCCGCGGTGTGCCAGCCTCACCCGAGAGTTGATGCCTCCTACACCCCCTACCCCTACAGGGCCCCCCTGTGCCCCCCACCGCAGCCAGGGCCTCTGGGCAGCGTGGTGTCACATCTGGGGTTAAAGTCATTGTCACAATTAACGGAGCACCAAAGAGCCAGCCAGCTGCTCCCTGTCCGTTTCCTGCCAGGAACCTGGATAAATTAATCAGCTCCATCTGAGTCCGCTCCAGCCGCCCTACCGGTGCCAATGGCCTGGCCTTGCCCTGCCGGCCCCAGGGGCTGCCGCAGACACCCAGAGAGGCACGAATTCCTGGAGGCTGGTGCAAGGACGGAATGAGCCCTGTTCTCCACCCCGGCACCGGCCCCCACCACTGCTCTGCAACTCCGTCCTCTGTCTGGAACAGAATGCCCCGGACCAGCTGTGCAGCCCTGGGCACATCACCTCCCCTCTCTGAAGCTTGCGCTCCCGTGAAATTGGCGGGGAGGGGCCGATTCCAGCCCCTCCCACCTACTCCAGGGGACCAGGTGAGACAACAGAACGTGACTTTCATCCCAGGGCAGCATCACCGGTTAATTCACCAGAAGAGGGGGAGTGCGTCCCAACGTGTGGAGGGAGGGGCACATCCTGATTAAGAGTCTGGGTCCTGGGGCCAGACTCCCCCCAACCTTAGCAGAGTTGCTTAACTTCTCAGGGCTTCCGATTTCTCACCAGGAAATGTCCCTTTCATGCATCCTCATTGATGGCAACTGCGATCATCCCCGTGTTATAAACGGGGAGGTGGAGGCGAGGTAAGTGACTTGCCTGAGTCACACTGATTAAAGGCAGCAGCGTAACGGCTCATCCAAGACCCAGACTCTTGGCTCCCAGGCCGTGCAGCCTTGCCTGACAATCTGGTCATTTTGCTGACGCTGGAGACAGCCCTGGATGACCCTTGTTCCCAGGCTATTTAGGAAACTTCAGAATCAGAGGGGTGCCTGGAACACAAGGACCACGTCCACAGGCTCCCTAGCCAGCTGGGCAGGAGAATCACCTGGAAAGTTTATGAAACAAAAGATTCCCAGGCACCTCCCCAGACCCCCTGGATGCAGGGATCTGTATGCCTCACCTGCTAGCCTGGAACAGGCTCGACATCCAGAGTTTGGGACCCAGGGATCTCACCCAGCCTTCCTTCCTCTCTGGACAAGCCCATTCTCCAGGTCCCATAAAGGTGGAAGGTGGTCCCTGGCTGAGCAGACAACGCTGAATTGCCTCCCACCCCCTCACAATGAGGACACAGACCAAAGAGAACACCAGGGACTCAGCACAGGCTCCGGGCCGGAGAGACTGGAGTTTGAGTCCACCATTTGGAACCTGCCTGATGGTGGACAAATTATTTCTTGCTGCTCTGAGCCTCAGTTTCCTCATCCGTGAAATGGGGTGGCTGTACCTACTCACAGGATGGGTTGTGGGGATTACGAGATAATGTCTGTGAATTACTCAGAGCTATGTGAATATACGTTATTTGTTCTAACTCCTAAACAAGTAAGGTAACTCTGAGCCGTGCTTTAGAGCATTCTGCAAGCACACAAGCCTTAGATTTCCAGAAAATCATCGACAAGTCTGGTCATGCTCCCCACCTGCTTAAAACCTTTACAATTCCTTGTTACTCTAAAAACCAAGTCCTAAGTTCTGAGGACAGAGGGACAGAGACACCCAGAGCCAACCTGGGGCCAGGCCCACTCCTTCCTGGCTGCTGAGTCTCAGGGGAAATGCTGACCCAGCCATCAGCCAGGCAGTCACCCACTCAAAGGTCGGCCCCCCGCCACTGGCAGAGCTGGCCCACTTTATCAAGCCCTTTCTCACCCATGCTCACCCCTGGGAGACAGCCATCTGGGGGCACACACAGAGGAGCATTCCACAAAGAGAGACTGAGGCCCAGGGAGGTACAGAGATACCCCAAAGACCCAGCCTTTACCCTCAGGCAGGGCTGACCTGCTCTGGCAGAAAGGAGTTCCCTCCTGGTTCTTAGGCCCCTGTGGCCTGCCTGTGAAGCTCCCTGAAGCCTGCTGCATGGGGGCTGATGACAATGGACTCAGCTTACTGCTGCCAGGACACGAAACCTCCAGGGAGAGAAGAGGGGGGCTCTGGCCTGACCCCAGCCACAGGCCACAAATGACCCGGACGAAAACACCACCCTGGGGTGCCTGTGTGGCTCAACGGGGTAAGTGTCCAACTCTCGATCTCAGGGTCATGAGTTCAAGCCCCGAGCTGGGCTCCACATTGGACATGAAACCTACTTAAAACAAACTAAAACCCTATCACTTGAAACCTACTTAAATAAACAAAAACCCTACCCCAAAGTGAAGACATACCCCTACTCCCTTCATGAACACTAACTCTTGACATCAACATCGCCCTCATCATCATTAATATCATTCCCCTCATCTCCAGAGCCGCGGAAGCCAGTGTTCATGAAACAAGTCATGCGTACTCGATGTGCCTGTGTCTATGGCGGGGATGTGAGGGTGCGTTTCTGAGCACCCTTGCAGGAGGACACGTATGTGACATGTAACTGACACACACTAATAACGATGACAGTGCCCAGTGAGGGCACACCATGTGCCAGGCACGGTGCCCAGACCAGGTGTCACCTCCCCTCACCCTTGCAGCAAACCCCATGACACTGTCACAGGCACATCCCTTCCAACAGCTGGGGAACTGGGACTCAGGGAGTGAAGTGGTGACCACCAGGGCCACCCGTTTGTCGATGGCAGAATCGGGCCTCTGCCAGGCTCACGGGTTCACTTTGGCTTGACTGCCCTGCTCACCCTGGGATCTGGATAAGACACGTGGAGGGACGGGGACGGTGCAGCGTTGTCCCTGGACACCCTGAGGTTACCGCGCCATCTCCCCGGGAAGATGGGAGGGGCCCCCTGCCTGAGAGCACACAACCCAAAGAGACCTGATGGGCTCAGCCCAGGGTCACTGTGGAGGCCATATGGGCCTGGGGGTTTGGCCACAGTGGGTTCTAGCAGTGCCATCCAGATGATTCTGACAGAAGAGAGAGGCAGGTGGGGGGGTCCAGGGGTCTGGACAGCTCCTGGCGAGGACGGGGCATGAGAGGCATGAAAGGCCTGGCTGGGGCCCTTTCCTGGCCGCTCCTGGCCATTGGCACGTCCCCGGCGACCCTGGGCCCAGTTGTGGCATGTGACTCTGTAGGCCCAGACCCCAGATATAAGGATCCCACACTTGGGGCCTTACACTTAAGGACTGGCAGCCCAGCACCAGATGGTTCTGTAATCCCAAGGGTCTGCACACAGGAAAGGAAGGAAGGTAGGAAGATGGGAGGAAAGTAGGAAGGTAGGAAAGCAGGAAGGCGGAAAGGTGGGAGGGTAGGAATGAATGCATAGTGGATGGATGGAAGGGAGGAAGGAAGGAAGGGAGGGAGGGAGGGAGGAAGAAAGGGAGGGAGGGAGGAAGGAAGGAAGGGAGGGAGGAGGAAGGAAAGAATCAGCAGCTCTGTTTCTAACTGCTGTGTGGCCTTGGGTAAGTCCTTTCCCCTCTCTGGGCATCTGCTTCCTTTTGATCTATCTGATGATAAGACTGTGAGTCAGAGCCTTTCTCTGCTCATAGAGGATGACGCTGGCCCCACTGCCTATCACCTACCCCATGAGCCGGATACGTGAGCCAGCCCCAGTCTCCATGGATGGTTGATGTGTCCAGCAAGTTCACTGTAAAACAGGAGACAAGAAAGCATCAGCCCCTGGGACACCCTTCCCCTGTCCCACAGAGCAGCCCCACCTGGCCATACGGGTCTTCACTCAGGCCAGCCCACACCAGCTCTGTGTCTGTGGTCTTTCTCATTTCCCTTCTCCTTCAAGGCTCGGTTCGAGTTGTCCCTCTTGCCCGAAGCCTCCTTCCACCACCTCGGCCAAACCCCCAGAACGCAAGCTGCCCCAAGCGCTGGGTTTCCCTGGTTGGTGATGCAGCGGGATGGTTAAGAGACGGGCTCGGGAGTCCAGGAGGCCCGGGCCAGAATCCCAGCCTTGCCACTTTAGGAGCTGTGTGTCCCTGAACAAGTCCCTGCCCCTCCCTGAGCCCCAGGTTCCTCCTGTGAAAAATGGGCGTGACAGTGGATCCTGTCTTACAGGGTGTTGTGAGGGACAACCTGATCCCCGTCTCTCTCGTGGGACACGACAGCATCCAAAAGCACCCACCAACATTCACACTCTGCGGTCATTTGTCCCACAGGAGGACTGGCCCCGGCTTTGCAATCACCACCGTCTCGCTGGAGATGCCTGGCACCTAATAAGTCCTCCGTGCACGTCTGATGCGAAGAGATTGGGAGGAGTAAGAGCGGCCTCTCGGCACCTACTATGTGCTGAGCTCTGCGAGGGGCGCTTTGGACGCCTCCTCTGTGACCTGCACAACTGCGGAGAGGTGCTGATTCTTATCTCTTTACCAATGAGAACACGGAGCCTCGGGGAAGTTCGGGAACATGCTTGGAGCCCCACAGGCGGAGCCGGCAGGGCTGGTGTTCAGAGCACCTGCCGAGGCAACCGCAGACAGCGCCCCCAGCCCTGGCAGGACCCTTGAGCAGTCACCGCGGTTGAGAAAGGAGTGCTGGCCCGGAAGACGAGTCTATTCTAAGCCAGATCCTCCAAGGGGAACCTGCAAAGCCTCCACAACACAACAGAGAAGAGCTTGCCTTTGGAACCAGACACTGCTGGGCTCATCTCTCAATGCAGCTACACAGTAGCAGGTGACCTTCACTTCTCTGACCCTCAATTTCCTCCTCTGTAAAATGGGGATAATAATACCTAGTGCTGACAGAGGGTAAACTGTGGAGCCCGGAGTCAATGCCTTATTAACACGAATTCCCTTTCCCGAAGTCCTGCCCCTCCTGCCTCTCTCCTTGGACCTCAGACCTACCCATTCACTTTGAGGTGAGGAAGCGGCACTAACCTGTTCAGAAATCAGGGTTTGAATCTCAAATGCTGTGTGCCCTGGGTAAGTCCCTTCCCCTCTCTGGGCCCCTGCTTCCTTTGATCTATCTGGTGATGACTGTTCGGAGGGCTTTGGGTTCCACCTCCCCACGGCTTTCCATTTCGCTCTCTCTTCCCACGCACCCCCTCTCCCAGCCTTCGATCATGGGCTTCCAACTAGGCTGGCTGGGCCAGGTTACAGAGGGTTAAAGCTGGGGCCCTCCTGGAACTTTTCTGCAGGGAGGCTGGGTGTCCTTCTGCCTGTGATTTGCATAGCTCTGCGCCTGCCCCTCAAAGATGGAGACAAGTGTCTTCAGGAAATGCTGGAGTGAGGATGCTCTCTCTTATTTGCTGATTTTCTCCCTCCTCTTACCCTCCCACCCCATTGTCAGAGCCCCCAGAGGGAAGGCCGGCTGGAGAGAGAGCTCGGAGAACGAGGGTCGGGCCTCTGCCCGCCTCCCTGGGTCCCCAGGGGTCAGGTGGGATCAGGCCACAGAGCCAGCATCCGCAGAGGGATCTCCCCTCCCCAAGCCGGCCCCACGCCAGGGGCGCAGGCAGAGAGAAGCCCTCCCGCCTCCTTCCCTTCCTCTCAGGCAATGGAGAGAAAACTGGGTCAGGCAAGCTCTCTCCTCCTGCTGGCTGGTGGGAGGGGGAGGGGGCCGCACTGCAGTTTCCCCCAGACTAGCAGAGCCTAGTCCGGGGAGATGACGGGGCCGGGGACCCGGGGGCTCCCCCATTCCAACCCACATTCCAGATGGGGTCTTGGAGCCGGAGGGCCCTTTCTCCAGCTTCCCCTGAATGCAGCTCAGACCTGCCCCGACCCAGGGGCAATCAGAACAAATGTCCACCACTCAGACTCCTCCCCGCTGGAGGGTCCTGACTCTCAGGGCGGGTGGGTGTCTGCAGACCCTGCTTTCCAGACCCCTCCCACCCCAGGAAGCCTCACCACATTTGCTGCGGATTCTTGATCAGCCAGCCAGGGGGCTCAGATAATCCAAAGATAAGTCAAAAGTCGATTCTATCGGATTCAGGAAGAGCTATAGGATTCCAGGGCTGCTTGTTGTGACTCCTTCCAGAAGCTTCCCTGACCCTGCCCTCCTCTCCTCTCCCTTTGTGCCCCCCCTCCCTACCTCACACACCCTCCTAGGGGGGTCCGGGGGTGGGGTGGGGATGCAGGATGTCTGTCCAGGAAAGCTCCAGGCCCACCGGAGGTTTCTTCAGACTGGAGAGAATTCCAGTATGAGGCCCACCTGGCCCAGGCCTGAGTCCCCTTGGAAATGCAGACCCTTCTGGTCACCAGGCCTGGGCTCCCTCCTGCCTCTTGCACTGCTGGCCTATGGGTCTGTGTGACATCTGTGAAGTCAGTTCTTCTCTCTGGGCCCGGTCTCCGCATTTGCCAATGGGAGGACTGAACTCACCATCTCTCAGGGCCTTCAGGGAACTGAATCACTTAACCCCTCTGTGCTCAGTTTCCTCATCTGCAAGATGTCTATGGGCATCCCTCTTGGGCCTACCCGCCTGGGCTGTTCTGGGAGATCAAACGGGTCCCTCTCCTGCTCTGAGAAGCACAGATAATTCCTAAGCCTTTCCTGTTCCACTGTGGAAGGCATTATGCGATTTCTTTTTTTCTCCAGCACTGTCACCTTCCCCCATTCCATTTCGCTGAGACTAATACTTAAATTGATTTACATTCCCTGAGGACGCGGTGCATGATGGTGAGGCTGGAGAATTCGGGTGGCCAGGGGATGTCAGCCAGGCTGTGAACGCCTCGGTGATCACCCCAAAGTGGTGGATAATCCACACCAGAGAGTGATAAGGGGCTATGAGCCTGGTGGGGCCTGGGGGGCATCTCTGCAGGTGCAGGGCCCTCCTCTCCCCTGGCAGGAACCTGGCGTAGGGGCACTTGGCCAGGCTGGGGCACTGCCACCTTTGCCAAGAGCCCAGCTGGGAATAGACGCCCCTCCCGGAGCTCCAACAGTCTCCCTTGCCAGTCCTGGCACTGTACCAGCCCAGGGATGATCCCAGGAGGGACTCGTGTCCTTCCGGAGGAAGGACTGTCCTTCGTGGAACCTACGCCTCAGGCCGTCCAACCTGCGTGGCTGCCCTCCGCCCCACCGTGGGTACCCTGCTGCATTGACTGGATGGCATGCACTGGCCCCTGGACAATGCCTAGCCCTGTCCTAGACAAAGACTTCCCTCCTGCCTCTCTTTGTGGACCTTGTCTCTTCCCCAACTGCTGCCCCTCCCCTGGACATGTCCTCTCTCTCAGGCCAGTGGCCTGCCTTCGGCAGGTGAGCCTGTTCAAAGTCACCTCTGCAGGGGGACTCTGGGGTTTGTCAGCCTGCAATTCTGGAAGGTGCTGCCTCCTTCCTGGAGAAGATAATGGAAGAGAGGAGTTGAGCGTGTACTGCCCAAAGCCCAGAGCCCGGATCCCAGATGTGGACCCCTCGGCATCTACTGATGAGAAACTGTTCCCCTCCCTCCAACCCAAACCTGGGAAAACTGTCTTCTCAGGTCATAGCTCCGAGAGCCCCCAGGCCCTTCTGCCCCAATCCCGCCCTCCTCCTGGCTCACAGGCCTGACCCTCACTCAGTTCTCTTCTGGTGTCCCAGGAACCTGCACCTCATCACTAGCCGCCCAGCTGGCCCTGCTCTGCCTGCCACCTCGCCTCTTAGCTCCCTTGCTATGGTCCCTGCTCCCTACGTGGTCCCTTTTTCACTGGAGACTGTAAGTTTATCTGTGGGTGCATTTATATGTACATATGCATTTCTGTGGGCATAACTGCAGGTTTGAGGGTCCTCTTAATACGTGGTATCTGCCCAAAATGTGCATATTTTCATGTGCGTGCATCTGTCCCCACATGTGTGTGAACACGTGTACTGGCTGCACTTCTGTGTATCTGACGTGGGTGACGTTGAAGGTGGGGGCTGTCCATGCAAGTGAGTCTCTACGGGCCTGGGTCTATGTGTGCAAATCCTGATGCGTGTCTGTGTGCGCACGTGTGCTTTCGGGGACAGCTGTATCTCTGAGTTGTTCGTGTGCAAGGGGGTGGATCTCCGGTATATCTGAGCGTGGATGAGGCACACTGGCTCTGGAGCTCCCTCTCAGGTGGAAGAAGTTCATCCTGCCGGGGTAAGAACGCAGCCCTGGACCCAGGACATCAGCCCCTGGACCCTGCACAGAGCACCAGGATACGCATCCTCTGTGCAGAGCTGTAGGGGCAGAGGAGGTCCTGGGGGACAAGGGGTGGGGTACAGAACAGAATCCAGGGTGGCATCCTGGGCTGGACCTGGAGTGTTCAGTGGGACTGACTGTGTGTGTGTACGAGTGTGTGTGTGCAGGTGCGTAGGTGTGCAGGTGTGAGGCCTTGGGTGTTGGGGGAACCTGGTGGGTGCCTCTTCCCAGCTTTCCTTGTTCCCTCCCACTGCCAGGAGGTCACCTCCCAGACCTTTTTTGTCCTGACTGCTCAGCCCACACTCCTGCTCCCACCCTCCACCCCCATCCCCCTGGCCCCTCGTCCCCTGGGTGACTGGACTGCCCAGGCCTTGCCCCTGGACAAGACCCGGCTCTCCAAGGCCTTGCCTGCCTCAGCCCCTCTGCAGCCCCTCGGCTTGCCCCTCACTGTGCCCTGCGCCCAGGGCCACCTCCTGCCCCCCAGAGCTGCCCCTCCCCTCCAGCTGTGACCTCCCCAGCCCTCCAACCCTCCCACCTAAGACTCTCACTCCCTGCCCCTCTCTTGTCCTCCTGCAACCTGGTCCCGCTCTCTGCTCTTCCTTCCTCAGTTCTTGGTCCCCCCTTTCAAGGCCACCCCTGCCCTCTTCTTCTTCAGCCTTCCGAACCTCATCTTGTATCCCCGTATACCTGTCTTCTGTCCTCTGTCCCCGCCCTGTCCCCTGGTCCTGTTCCCTCTCCTCTATACCTCTTGTCTTCTGTCCCACCCCCCTCCACCCGCCCCCCTCCTGTTCCATCATCCCCAATGTCCAACCCTCAGTTCTCTGTTCCCAGCTCCAAATCCCTCAGTCCTAGCCCTCTGTTCCCCAGACCCCCGGGGGCCTCTGTCCCTCATCCTCCAGCCCACGGGTCCCTGTTCCCCAGTCCTGTCCCCGTCTCCATCGTCTCCATCGCGCCGTCCCTTGACCTCGGTTCTCTCCCGCGGTGCCATCCCTGTCACCCCCCCCCCTCCTCCCGCCCCCAAACCCAGGGATCCCAGCCCCTTATGCGCGCGCGCTCGGGTCGAGGGGAAGGAAGTTGAGCCTCGGGCAGCGGGCACCGCGCCCCGGCCCCTCGGCCGCCCCCGCCCCGCCGCCGCCGCCGCTCACCTTCGCCGCGCGCCGCGGACACGCAGGTGGCCGCCGCCGCCGCGGCCGTGACGACCCAGAGCGCGGG